>NC_037689.1:50561538-50601583 GCF_003255815.1 Theropithecus gelada
CCTCCAGCCCCTTCTTCTTCCTTTCCCCTCCCTCCCTCCCTCCCTTCCTTCCTTCTCTCCAGCCCCTTTTTCCTTTCCCCTCCCTCGCTCCCTCCCTCCCTTCCTTCCCTCCAGCCCCTTCTTCTTCCTTTCCCCTCCCTCCCTCCCTTCCTTCATTCCTTCCTTCCTTCCCTCCAGCCCCTTCTTCTTCCTTTCCCCTCCCTCCCTTCCTTCCTTCCTTCCCTCCCTCCAGCCCCTTCTTCTTCCTTTCCCCTCCCTCCCTCCCTTCCTTCCCTCCCTCCCTCCCTTCCTTCCTTCCCTCCCTCCCTCCCCTTCTTCTTCCTTTCCCCTCCCTCCCTCCCTTCCTTCCTTCCCCCTCCCTCCCTCCCTTCCTTCCCCCTCCCTCCCTCCCTTCCTTCCTTCCCCCTCCCTCCCTCCCTTCCTTCCTTCCCTCCCTCCCTCCCCTTCTTCTTCCTTTCCTCCCCCTTCCTTCCACCTCTATCATAGGTATTTAAGTCCCTTCACTGTGTAAGGGGATGCAAGAGGGACTGCAAAGGATACAGAGATGACTGATGTCATGTGTCTGGGCCCAAAAATGGTTTAGTCAGGGACATGACTACTAAACAAAATCACATATACCAACATCCCTTGGTATCCGTGGGAAACTGGTTCCAGGACCCCTTGTGGACACCAAAATCCACAGATGCTCAAGTCCCTAATATAAAATGGCATCGTATTTGCATATGACCTATGTACAACCTCCTGTATACTTTAAATCATCTGAAGATTACTTATACCTAATACAATGTAAATGCTATGTAAATAGTTGTTACATTGTATTTTTATTTGTATTATTTTTAAGTATTTTATTGTTCTTTTTAAGTCGTTTTCAAAAAATATTCCTGATCCATGGTTGCTTGGATCCACAGATATGGAGGGCCACCTGTAATTATAATTCAAGATAGTCTACCATACATACTTCTAAGAGAGGTGCCAAGTGTGCTACAGGCTCAAGAAAGGTTCAGAACACATGCATGTAGAGGGATTAGGCAAGGTCTGCTAAAGGAGGCAGCCTTTGTATTGGACTTTGAAGGAGTTAACATGGGTATGGAGATAGGACCTTCTAAATAGAGGGGAGATAAAAAATAAATATATTGTAAGTAGGACCAAATGGAGCATGGTTAAGGAAGATCCAATGTTCTTGTTTCCCCAGAGAAGGGGGTATATCATATGAAATGTAAGAAGATAAGGCTAGAGCCCTGAGCCTCCATGTCTGGCAAGCAGGAACCAATGGAATGGTATTGCATGAGCTTAAGGAAAACAGAACATTGCATGACCTGCTCAGATTTATGCTTTAGGAAGAAGGGGAATGAATTAAGAGTGTGTATCTCCAGGTTACCATTGATTTCAAGTTGTGCGAATTTCCTAGTGACTCCTGAGTTTCACGCTTATTCCAATTTTCTCATGTAGAACTGCAGGCCTCAAACAGCCATCACTAGCTCCCTTCATTTTCATCTTTCTTTTTTCCTTTCAAAGAATAAACCGCCGGATGTGATGGCTCATGCCTGTAATCCCAGCACTTTGGGAGATCTGAGGTCAGGAGTTTGAGACCAGCCTGACCAGCATGGTGAAACCCCATCTCTACTAAAAATACAAAATTAGCCGAGCATGATGGCACATGTCTGTAATCCCAGCTACTTAGGAGGCTGAGGCAGGAGAATTGCTTGGACCTGGGAGGCAGAGGCTGCAATGAGCCGAGATCATACCATTGTATTCAAGCCTGGGCAGCAAGAGTGAAACTCTGCCTCAAATAAATAAATAAATAAATAAATAAATAAATAAACTAACAAACACACCACTGCTACCAGTGCTAGACAAATACAGAAGCCAGAATTTAACATTAGTTTTTATTTTTTCAAGCAGAAGGCAAGCTTCTGTAATGGGGCTGATACATTCAAATTATCTTTACTTGGTAGTGTTAGAAAGTTGCCACACACTGTAGCAACAATGCTAAGTGTAAACAATGTTTAAGTGTAACTCTTTTTTTTTTTTTTGAGATGGAGTCTTGCTTAGTCGCCCAGGCTAGAGTGCAGTGGCACTATCTCTGCTCACTGCAAGCTCTGCCTCCCGGGTTCACGCCATTCTCCTGCCTCAGCCTCCCGAGTAGCTGGGACTACAGGCGCCCACCGCCTGCCACCACGTCTGGCTAATTTTTTGTACTTTTTTTAGTAGAGACGGGGTTTCACCATGTTAGCCAGGATGGTCCCGATCTCCTGACCTCGTGATCCGCCCGCCTCGGCCTCCCAAAGTGCTGGGATTACAGGCTTGAGCCACCATGCCCAGCCAAGTGTAACTCTTTAATGACTACATTGGATAATGTTTAAAGTTTATTTCTTTACTGTGATGGCAACAGCAAAGTGACTCTAAAGTGACAATTCATCTGGGAGAAAGAAGTTGAAGGAAGCAACTGGGAAAAAAGAAAAAAGGAAAGTGCTTTATATAATGTAATGGCAAGGTGGAAATATAAATTTCAAACTGGTTTTATAGTAAGGTCATATGGAAGAAGAATATTGCTTTAGAGTAGAATGTACATCCAATGATAAGATAATAGGATTTATTTCTAACAAGTGTGAACTCTTTTGCTAACTACCAATAATTGTAACAATTTTGAATTGTAGATGGAAATTAGAAAGTGAGCCTCCTAGTAATAAAAAAAAACCCATGCTAGTTTAGTTTAAATTATTTTTCTTATCAAATACTTTATGCTGGCCGGGCGCGGTGGCTCAAGCCTGTAATCCCAGCACTTTGGGAGGCCGAGACGGGCGGATCACGAGGTCAGGAGATCAAGACCATCCGGGCTAACACGGTGAAACCCCGTCTCTACTAAAAATACAAAAAATTAGCCGGGTGTGGTGGCGGGCGCCTGTAGTCCCAGCTACTTGGGAGGCTGAGGCAGGAGAATGGCGTGAACCCGGGAGGCGGAGCTTGCAGTGAGCCGAGATCCGGCCACTGTACTCCAGCCTGGGTGACAGAGCGAGACTCCGTCTCAAAAAAAAAAAAAAAAAAAACAAAAACAAATACTTTATGCTTCTAATAAATGGAAGAAAAGAAATGAATAAGTATAGTTTTATTTCCCCATACTTTATCTGATCACTCTATATTGGAAGATGTAGTAAGCTGGAAAATGACCAAACGTTGAAGATAAAATGAGAAAAAATGCGATTTACTTAGGCACAAACTAAATGTTATGTACATCGTCCTTAGGATTCAGGTGAAAGAACAAGTCTCACAGTCTAGCTGTTGTGAAAACTCGCTCACCTAGCCCTGAGGTTTCTGATTCGGTGTTTGGAATGCAGTATAGAAATTTGTACTTTTTTTTTTTTTTTTTTTTTAAGACGGAGTTTCACTCTTTTTTGGCCAGGCTGGAGTGCAATGGCACAATCTTGGCTCACTGCAACCTCCGCCTCCCGGGTTCAAGCAAATCTCCTTCCTCAGCCTCCCGAGTAACTGGGATTACAGGTGTGTGCCACCACACCCAGCTAATTTTGTATCTTTAGTAGAGACGGAGTTTCACCATGTCGGCCAGGCTGGTCTCAAACTCCTGACTTCATGAGATCCACCCACCTTGGCCTCCCAAAGTGCTGGGATTACAGGCATGAGCCACCACACCCAGCTGAGAAATTTGTACTTTCAAAAACATTTGAGGGCCGGGCATGGTGGCTCATGCCTATAACCCCAGCACTTTGGGAGGCCGAGGCGAGGGGAATAACCTGAAGTCAGGAGATCAAGACCAGCCTGGCCAACATGGGGAAATCCCTACTAATTTTTGTACTAAAAATACAAAAATTAGCTGGGCACGTTGGCGGGTGCCTGTGATCCCAGCTAGCTACTTGGGAGACTGAGGCAGGAGAATCGCTTGAAACTGGGAGGTGGAGGTTGCAGTGAGCCGAGATTGCACCACTGCACTGGGTGACAGCCTGGGTGACAGAGCGAGATTCCATCTCAAAAAAAAAAAAAAAAAAAAAAAATTGAGGTCAGTAGTATCACCAAGGTGTTCCTTGGGAGGGCTTCAACAGAAACGTCTCAGTCTCTGTCAGTATTGCTTTCCTCCTGGCATCATACGTTATTATGGATATTGGATGCTTTCTCAATATTTTCCAAAATGCTCCTCCAACTCAGCTTCAACTTTCAAGTAATAAGTCATATCCAACCACAATGGCACAGGGTAGGCCCCTACTATGCTGAAATCCTCATGCTGCCACTGTCTCAGTTGATTATCATGCAGCAATTGTGGCTCATTGTTGGCCCCTACTAACCACTGTCCTTCAGTCCTATTATGTGATCAGAATTGCCCCTTCCCATATGTATTTTAATGAATGCCTTCAGGTGAGTGAATGAGAAATACTACTTGAGGGCCCTATCTGTTGTAAGAATGGTACTTAACACAGGCTGTAGATGTTCAAGATAGTTCTTGCCATCTAAAGCTTATGGACTGGTGGGAAAGGCATATGTGTTCAATTGGGCTCCCTGGAAACAGACTCTGAGATGAAGACTTGCATACAGAAGTTTTAGTCACTTCTGAGGCAGACAAACTGACTGCAATGTGGTTGCAGCTGGGGCCTCAGCAGTTCCAATGAGAAGTTCTAAAGATCTGATGGTCCTTCAAAATGGTCTCACATTGAGTCAAGGGGTTGGGGCTTTCTATGTTCACGTCAGGCAGTGACTGGTGGGGGGCTGCTCCACAGGAAGGAGCATAATGTTGGGAAGACAGTTATTTGCAGCTGGGGGTAAATCCCAATGAGGGACTCAGCTGTGAGCCACCAACGGCAGGATGGGTATACAGGCCATTAAGAGAGGAATGAAAGTTATTTGGAACGTCTGACAAGATCATATTTTTTCCCTCACCCCTTGAGGCATGATGCAATAATACCATATGAAATTATCGAGGAAATGCTATGAAATATTAAACATTTGTTTAAAGGGATGAAGAAACTAAATACAGTTGAGTACAAGGCCTTGCTCTATGTAGTTTTGCTTCAGAGAATGTGATTTTCTCAGGAATGTAGTTCAAGTCACATTACAGTTACTCCTGTTGTAAGTTACCAGGCCACAAATATCTAATGAGCATGTTCTCTGTGTCCTAGACAGAGAGGAAAAAGTGGAAAATTCATGCCTGGAGAGTTTACATAGGACCCTTTTTTTTCCTCAGTGGTTCGTGTGCTTGATTTCGAGTTTAAGGAGGGGATTTGGGGGTGGGGGTCAGAGAAGGGGCAAGGAAATGGAACAGAGTAGAGTGGGGCCAAGTTTCCTGAATTCCAAGGATAATAAGACAATTGTTTGGGTTGTACAGGACCAGGCTACAGAGGAATATTGACAGTTGGCAGAAGGCGCAGACTCGATGAACTGAGTGGTAGAGGAATAAGTTGAATGTAGATTTACTGGTATGGAACAGACAGTGAAAGCAGTGTTTCATTAGCATTAGCCAGTCTATAATTTGGACTGGAGGGAAACTAGTTTTGAATACGATGAATTTGAAATCATAGAAATAATATATCCTAGAGTTCAATTTTCACTGAAAGGAAACATTTCATATAACACTATTCACTTTTATATTATGTGGAAATATTAATTTCCTTCCTTAATGCAAGGGAAGTGACATTACTTTAGGTTTTTAAAATGCTTTCTTCAACCCTAGTGAGGTAATAGGAGCACCTTCTATTTTTATCCTGTAAAGATTTTCAATCAAGTTAAATATACTGATACTTAATTTTACCAGTAATTTTTTAAAGCACTGGCTGTGTCTAAATGGGCAACCATTCATTAAATCATAGAAAAATTGAATAGGGATGAACTTACTACATACCTTTACAGATACAAACATCTCTCGGCTGGGCACGGTGGCTCACGCCTGTAATCCCAGCACTTTGGGAGGCTGAGGCGGGCAGATCACAAGGTAAAGAGATCGAGATCATCCTGGCCAACATGGTGAAACCCTGTCTCTACTAAAAAATACAAAAATTAACTGGGCGTGGTGGTGCATGCCTGTAGTACCAGCTACTCAAGAGGCTGAGGCAGGAGAATCGCTTGAACCTGGGAGGCAGAGGTTGCAGTGAGCCAAGATCCTGCCACTGCACTCCAGCCTGGTGGCAGACCGAGACTCCATCTCAAAACAAAACAAAACAAACAAACAAAAAATATCTCAACTACCAAAAGATTATCCATTAACTGATATTCACTTTAATAAACAACCACTTTGGTGATTTTTTCCCTCACTTGACCTGACATTTGACTAGATGGTCAACTCAATTCAGTTCAACAAATACTTCCAGATGATCCACCTACTCCATGCTTAATTCACCTACTCCATGCTTAATTCAAGCACAAAGCTAGAATGAGCAATTTACTCATTGCCACAGCAACTGAGGATGCACATTGTTAAGCATTTTAAAAGATTTGTCTTAAAAAAATTAGTAGTCTTTGCTACCAGCACCTCACTTGCTTTAAAAGCATTTGATACATTCCTTCTCTGACTTTGGCTTGATTTTTTTGGAATTAAAAAAACAAAAGTTGGCCAGCCATGGTGGTTCATGTGTGTAATCCCAGCATTTTGGGAGGCCAAGGCAAGTGAATCACCTAAGGTTAGAAGTTCGAGACCAGCCTGGTCAACGTGGTGAAACCCCGTCTCTACGAAAAATATAAAAATTAGCCAGGCATGGTGGCACACGCCTGTAATCTCAGCTACTTAGGAGGCTGAGGCAGGAGAATTGCTTGAACCTGGGAGGTTACAGTGAGCCGAAATTGCGTCACTGTACTCCAGCCTGGGCAACACAACGAGACTCCATCCCCTCCCCCCCCCAAAAAAAAGTTTATGGTATTTTTAAAAGACCAAGAATTCAATGAAGGTGACACTCCTTTTCCATCACAATACTCTACTTGTGTTTATGGACCTATATATTGTATTGTTTCAAATACAAACTGTGAAGCTTATTAAGGAGAGTCCAACATTTCTATATATTCACTAGCTGCTTTTTTCATTAAATATAACTTCAAGGCTCCAGGCTCAAAAATTGTTCCATTTTTACTGATTGCATCATGCTATTTGTGCACAGCACACTTTTATTTTTGTCCGCATAGATTTGAAGCAATGGTTTTTTGACTCCGCCACACAATGCCACATCCCTGACAGTAGGTAAGTTATGTTCTTTTGCATTTTTTACTCAGGAGCTATGTAGGTGGTACGGGAGATGAGTGGCGGCTATTGGAACAGACTGTGCATCAGAAGCTATTTAAACCTCATCTGTAAGAGTTAAGAGTTACTATTTCCTGTTTCCAAAGTGAAAATTAGTTTTAATTTCGTAAATTTGTAATCAGAGAAGATGTGAGTTATTGTTCTAAGCATCTTCTTTGGACTCTCCCAATGTCTTGGTAGCAACGATTCAAATATTAGTAAGTCTAAACTCATCTTTTATCAATTTGGGTACTCCTGCTGGCCCAATCTTATTAGTTTTAATGTTAGTGTTAGTGTTACTATTGGCTATGATTACAAAAGTATAAAAATAATATATTTAATAAAGCCTCATCATGTGGCTTCAGTCTAGTTTTGGGAACCTGAAAGGTATTATGAACACTAAAAGTTTAGGCCGGGCACGGTGGCTCATGCTTGTAATCCCAGCACTTTGGGAGGCCGAGGCGGGCGGATCACCTGAGGTCAGGAGTTCGAGACCAGCCTGACTAACATGGTGAAACCCCATCTCTACTAAAAATACAAAAAAAAAAAAAAAAAAAAAATTAGCCAGGTGTAGCGCTGGGCGCCTGTAATCCCAGCTACTTGGGAGGCTGAGGCAGGAGAATCGCTTGAACCCGGGAAGCAGAGGTTGCAGTGAGCTGAGATCACACCATTGCACTCCAGCCTGGGTGACACAGCGAGACTCTGTCTCAAAAAAAAAAAAAAAAAAAGAAAATTAAAAGTTTAGCATTGCTTCACTGAATCATTACTTAAGTCAAAGATGTTAAGCAGACTTAGTTATTATAATTAAATCCTTTTTACTCCAAGAAAGAATTACAGTACCAGAAATGTGCAATTTGTATACATACAAATTTAGTTTTTGAGACTATCGAAAGGTAATTGGAAATCCATACCTGAGGACAGTCTCTTAGAAAGCATATTTGTGTGAGTCCTTGTTTATTTGGATCACACTAGAGTTGTAGGCAACATATTTGTGTGACTAAGATCATCACCATTGTCTCCATCATAATCATTATCAACAAGCTGGTATTAATTTTAAAAGTGTTCATTATACAATCAAAAAAGCACGATATAGAACAGGACCCTGACTATTGAATATAATGAGCTTGCACCAAGGATTATGTGGCTTGTGGAAATGCTGTGAGGGATATGAATTTTGTCTGTGACATACTTCTGTGTTCAGTTTCAGCAACTCCCACTTCATTTGAATCCCAAATGCTAATGTTAATAACTTTAGTTTCTGAATGCTAAGAGTATTCTATCCCAGAGAAGACTGTTTTCTTAAAAATATATGCTCCCAAGCCACCACTAGCTATGTATTTTTCTCATCAAATTTATTATTTTTAAATTTATTTCTTTGTGTCTTCCTAACTTTAGTGTAAGACTGAGAGGATATGACCTCATTTATCTGGTTCACCACATATCTTTGGTGCCCAGGAGAGTGCCTGGCACATTGTGCAATTCAGTTCAACAATTATCAAAGGAAGGAAAGAAAGAAGAATCTCCCAGAGTGTCCTGGTCTAAGCAAGATAATAGGAGAAAAGAGAGTTTGATTGAAAAACACACTAAGCCTAGCTTGGGAGATACATGACATTTGCATTGTAAAGGTTTTGTTCATGATGCAATGTTACTGGTATAGTAAAGTTAGCATTTATTCCATCCCTCATGGGGATGGGTACAGGTATATCACATGCTCTAAATTGCCAGGTCTGTTGACAGAATGCCTGAATGCCAAGCTGATAGCTTAGAACCTATAGCCAAAGATTTTGGTTGCATCAATAATGCAGAAAGCGATGTCTTAAGGACCATTATTCTGACAGTATGTTTTTAACGTGAGCAATGCCAAAATAGATTGGAGCCTATAGTTAGATGGCACTATATTTTTTATAAATTACAAGGTGATAAAAGTTCTCATTGTTTTAGCTTCTTAGCTGTCCCTACAATTTTTCCTTATGTATAAGTATCCATTAAGAAGAAGCTTTAAAAAAAACACTAATTTCATTTTTATCTCTTTCATAGTATCAATATACCTTCTCCTAATTGCAGAAGATATCATGTTATACTGGAATTCACATTTGGATCAAGGCAAGTGTGAGTTCCAATTTTGGCTTTGACATTTACTAGCTGTGTAACCTTGGATAGGTTACTTATGTTTCAGAGTTTCACTTTCCAGATCTCTGGAGAGAAAAGAATACCTACCTTTAGAATTACTGGGAAAAGTAAAAATAGTATTTGTAGGCCAGGTGTGGTGGCTCACGCCTGTCATCCCAGCACTTTGGGAGGCCGAGGTGGGTAGATCACGAGGTCAAGAGATAGAGACCATCCTGGCCAACATGGTGAAACCCTGTCTCTACTAAAAATACAAAAATTTGCTGGGCATAGTGGCACACACCTGTAGTCCCAGCTACTCAAGAGGCTGAGGCAGGAGAATCACTTGAACCCGGGAGGCGGAGGTTGCAGTGAGCCGAGATTGTGCCATTGTACTCCAGCCTGGTGACAGAGTGAGACTCAAAAAAAAAAAAGGTATTTTTAAAGCATATCGTGCAGTGCTTGACAAATCATAGCTACATAATAAATGCTAATCCTTATTTTAATATTTTAACATGTTGTATTATAATATATTAAAATATAAACTAAAAAATTAGTTTTCTCCCTGTACCCAATGGTCAATATTCCATCTTTATCATACTTGACCTGTGGGTAACAATTGCACAATGGATCAGTCGTTGTCCTTGTTTATTTGGATCCTACTTGACTTGTGGGCAACATTTACACAATGGATCACTCCTCCTCAGTGCACTTTCTTTACCTGGCTTTGGTGACAGCACAATCTCTTGGTTTAACTTTTTTTGCCCCTTTTAATTCTTTGCTGGGCTCTTTCTTACTTTCTCTCCTCTCCATGTCAAAATGCTCCATGGTTTAGCTCTTGGCTGTCTTCTCAGTCTACACTCACCCCTTAGTGATTTCATTCACTCACTCTTATGGCTATTCGTATCCTTTTTTTCACCACCTCTTAAATGTATATCTCTACCTTGGTACCTTTTCCGATTTCCAAACACATATATCTAAGCACTTATTTGACATCATCAGCTATTTGACATTTGTCACTTACTTTGTCCAAAACTAAACTTCTCTTTTCCCTCCCAAATCTACTTTGTTCGCAATTTTCCCATCTCAGTTGATGTCAGTTTTATCCTTGTATTTGTTCAGGCCCAAAATCTTGAAATCACTCATCATTTCTCTCCCTCCCTCACAAACCACATCCAGTCATCAAGCCTTGTTGGTACTATCTTTACACAGATCTAGAATTTAACTATTTCTCACCACCTCTACTGCTATTATCCTGTGGAACCCCCCATCATCTCTTTTCTAAATTGCTGCAAACCACCAAACTGACTCTATGCCTCTGTTATTGTTTTCTACAATCTGCTCTCAATATAGCAGCTATGGTTGCCTTTTGAAAATGGACAGGTTGTGTCACTCTACTTTTCAAATCCCTGCATGGGTTGCTGATTTTACTTGGAGTGAAAGTAAAGTTCTTATAATGGCCTAAGGAAATTGGCCTACATTACTTCCTTGACTTCATTTCCCCAACTCATTCTCTCTTTTTTAGCTTTCTCATTTCTCACCACTGTCAACTTGCTGTTCTTTGAAGGTGACAGGTAAGTTCTTGCCATAGGACCTTTTCACTGGCTGTTCTCTTTGTTTGGAGCATTATTTACCCAGAAGTCTCAAGGCTAACTTCCTCACTTCCATCAGTTTTGGTCTACCTGACATCTTCTCCATGAGACCTACTCCGACCGCACCCTCTAAAATTTCAATACACTCACCTCCACACTCCTGATCTCCTTATCTGGTTCTACTTTTAGGTACTTCTTGTCATGTAACACTTTTTATAAGTTACTTGTTATTCTTATTGGTTATTGCTAGAGTTTAAGCTCCACAAGAGCAAAGATCTTTGTCCTTTTAGTTCACTGAAGTATCCCAAGCACTGAGAATGCTATATGTAAATTTGGTAAAATAAATATTGTTGTAAAATAAAGATAATTTTCTTACCTAATGTTACTATTGTGAAGGTTTAAATAAGATAATGCAGTTAGAGTATTTTTTCACAGGGCCTGACATAAATTAAGGGCTTAATAAATGGTCGCCATTATGAAGTGTCTCATGGCAGTAAACACACATGATATACACCAAAAATCAAAAGTATTACAGCATGAACCCTTTTCTTCCACATTAAAGTCTCACCAATACCATAGGCATATAATATCTTCTGTAGGTATACACAAGCATATCTTATTGTTTTATGCTCATCTAGTGAAGATAAAGATATGCTAGTATTCAGCAGTAGCTGACAGTTCACATATGCCAGTGAAATAAACTGACACTGTTCTTTTTTACTTTATCCAGTTAAACTTCATATAATTTAAAAAGTTAGTGACAAATATTCTCTAATAAGGATAATTTTTAAAATATCACAATAAGATGATATTCTCTAATAAGGATAATTTTTAAAATATCACAATAAGATGATTTGTAAGATTCCTGAGAGCTCCCTAAGAATTAAGGAGCTAACAAAAAAATGATATTCCCATTATGCATTTTAATGAATAACCAATTTTCTTCTTTTTGTAGATTTCAATGACAACTTGGAGTATTCAACATGTTTAACAATTTGATTCTTTTCCATGTTTTATAAATAGAAAAAAATAAAAATGATTATAATGAGGTATTCTTATGTGCATCACAAATGTAGGTTTTAGTGTGTGGGATTCAATAGCAAATAAATACTTTCTTTTTCCATCTTCATTTGTGAAAATACTGAAAAATAGTTATAACGGAAAGCCTTTTGTAAATCAAAACGAAAAGTATTATTTCTGAATATTGAATAGATGTTCTTGTCTATTGCCTGATCATCTAGTTGCTTATTCTAATCAAATACATTTATTCTTCTATGTTTCATTCACATAGCTTAGTCTTTTCCAGAGAATTTACAAATGTTTTACTGCATGCCAAACCTTGGGTAATTAAAGTCGATGACAGAATGTGCCCATAGTTTATTCTGTAGATCTGACTGTAGATGCAGAGGCTTACATTACTTTTGGGGTGAATGATAATCTTATATTATTTTCTTCATCCACTAAAAATATTTTAAAGATATAGATTATAGAATTCACTAAACAGGTAATCTGCGAATAAATATATTGCCATATTTTTAAATTGCTCTTTCGTTCTCTCATATGTTCATCATGCAGCTTAATTTCCTTTCTCCATGTTTGGGATGTTCAGGTAGTCACAGCTTCCCACTAAAGTTCATTAATTTTTCAACCACCAGAAAAAAAGGTAAGGAATGAAAGAAGGAGAGGAAAAGGGAAGAATGGCAAACTCCACGTAATTGCCTGAATGCTACCTTAGATCTAAATGTTGTAAGTTTTCTTCTAACATTTTAGAAAGAACCACTTTTTTCAAGCATTTTTATTGCCACTCGTGCCTACTTCACTTTGTTACTCCTCTGCTGCTTGTGGGTGGATGGAGTTTGACTATTTCAGAATAGTTACTGGTGGGTGGGTTCAAGAATCTCTAGTGGGTTGAGGAAAAAGCCATGTTTATATAGATAGTGATCCTTCTATTAAAATCCTAAGAGTGAGTAATATTTAATAGCTATGTTCACCACGCACATAGCAGAGTCCATCTGTACAGAAACTGAGGGTATCTGAAAAGAATTCCACAGGAGTTTTGGCTTCCTATAGAGTTTGCACACAGAGGCTCTAATCTCCCAAATTAAATTTTGTGACTTGGTAGATAAACAAGGTTTCTTTCCTGAGGGCATGACATGAACCTGGATGCCTACTGGTCCATACAAGTATAAGATGCTATGAATCTGTCAAGACTTAGTCTTCCCACTATAATGGATCATAACATACAGGGCCTTGTGTACATTGCTTTGACTACAGATGTAAAACATTTAGGTTGACTGGCTTTAAATTGTGGGTAGTTCTGGTAAGGGTGATCACATGACCTGCTTAGATGCCAAGTGAGTGAATTCTCTTCTTTGATTTGAAATCCAGTTCTTTTATATATTTTTGAGTACAGAGCTGGTAGCAACCAGTGATGCAATGTATACATTGAAAGTGCCATAAATTTAGAGAACACTTTCTGTATGACCAGACCACGGGAAATGACAGGCCTTTCAAAATATAGACTATTTTAGATGATTGTTCTTGAAAGACCACTTCACTTAATGTGATATTTGGATTATAATAAATTCTAAATCATTGTGTTCTCATTTCTGTCTTTTCTATACTGAAGAAAATGCCTTACCTTAATCTTAACCACTTACCTTAATCTTCAGAGATTGAGTAGTCATTGATGTTCATTACCCACTTTATTGCAGCAATGCCACCATCAAAGCATGAGATTTGGGTAGCTGCAACATGTATACAGCTGAATTTTAAGTTTTGCAGACAGAACACCAGTGGTCAAATTACATATATTGTGTCATAATTAGTCAAAAATGTAACATATGAAGACAATTAAAGGTCTAAATAATTTGAGATAGAGAGCCCATTTTAAAATAACATTTTACTTTCGTTTTATTGGCAAGTTTTAAGACCAAAATTTAAAAGGACCAAAAATGGACATAATTTAGATGTGCATTTTAATGAAGAAAGAGAAAATGCTAAATGATTTGGAAAAAAGATATTTAGCATGATGCAACTTCTATAAATGATGTTTTTTTTTCTCCTGTTCTTTAAAGAATGAAACAAAGTTACATGTAATGGATGGTACTAAATTCAGACTGGCATTAAGATGTGAATGTTTTAAATAAGTGACATATTTTAATTTGAAAATTTGAATCTAATATAAAATGCAAATTGCAATAGCCCTTAATGTAGAAAAAGGGAAAAATGTAGTGATTGAGTTTGGGGAAATTGTAACTTGGGCAGATCTAGCCAGCTGCAATGATGAACAAGGCTTCCTTTATTATTGCTTCAAGAAAAGCTATTGAGTGTCTAGCACAAAGTAGCTGCTTGAATACGGGAATATCCAATATCCCTTTGAGAGGCGTATTTGATTATACATTTTCCCTTTACCCTCTTGTTTCTTTCTGACTGTCCAAGTTCCACAAAAAGCCCCAGGATCACTGTTGTTATTATCATCGGTGTTGTTTTTTGACCCAGAGGTTATACCACTGACAACTAGTTACCTATGTAAAATGATCTCTATCAATCTTTGAGTAAATTTATACCTGATCCTGTTGTTCTTTTGTTTAAAATCTTCCCATAAATCTTTGGTCCTTACAGGATTATCTGTAAGAGAGTTAGCCTGACAGGCATTTTTTTTTACAATCAGATTCAACAGAGTTCTTTTTCAGCTTCATTTCTCACTTTGATCAAAATGACTTCGCAGCATGCATGTTCTTCTACACACACACACACAGACACCTACCTCTCTAATATATGCTTCCTACTAATTTCTGCCTAGAAAACTCTTACTCATCCTCCAATACCCATCTCAGATACAGCTCTTGTTTTAACCCTTCCTTAATGTCTCTGGTAGAGCGCGTTATCCAATACCACTCCCCGTCCCCGACCCCACTCAACCCCAATGATCAGAGAACATATTCCTGTTAAATCACCTATTTTACTGAAATTATTTTGTTTGTCTCTCTCACTTTTTAGAATGGAATCTTCATAAGGCCTGAGATGCTATTTATTTATCTCTGAAAAAACTAGCCTTGCATACAGGGCTTATCCTAATAAGTCCTAATGAATAGTTGATTGACTGAATGAACGGATCTTCACTTGTGGATTTTGCACAACCTACAGTTGTGGGTGCCAACTCAATGTGCAGAGTTGGAAGCTGTTTGTAGCTCTGCCAGTCAGTTTTATGTTCTGCCAGCACATTCTTGGTTGTTGTACATTCCCCACTGATAGGATTTTACCCAACAGTACTTGGCTTGATTACAGTGTTCAAAATTGTTTTTCACCATGTCTGGGTTTTTTTCCCCTACTCGACTTCATTCTTTCAGTTTCTGTACAGCAGGCTTCTGGGGCATCCTGTTGTTACCCATTCCCCTCCTGTACCTCGCCCATCCAAGTAACTTTGTGAGGAAAGGCTGCGAGACTGGCTAATTTCCAGCATCTTGTTGCTGGTGATCCTGTATTACTGTAGGCATATAAGTGGTGAACCCGGGCATGCTGCCATGGCCAGCAGTGAAGGTGAATGCATTCCAGTGCCAATAAGGGCTAAGGCATGGAAGTAAATCCATGCAGAATTGACTTTGTCAGTGCTTTCTAGTAAAGGAGGAGTTTATACATGGAAAGTATATCGGTAGCAGTGAGCATCATTTTGTTCCTTGTAGTTCTAGATGAAAGAACACCAATATTTTTTTACCTTAATTGCCTAGTAAGAATCTGATGTTCATAGAAAGTTCTGTACCCTTGTTGCATTTGCTGCCTAGCTCAGCTCCGAGACTGAAAACTGAATTAGGTATACAGTCCTATAAGCCATTGTTGCTCAAACTTGAATTGCACATGGATCATTAGGGGATTTTAATTCAGTAGGTCTGTGGTGGAGCCCAGATTCTGCATTTTTAATAAGCTCTCTGGTGATACCGTGGTGTGGATATTGTTGGTCTGAAAAACTCACATTGAGCAGCAGGATGTAGAGGGCAGAGTGAACTCCTCAACAAGCAGTGCCGGCTAATGGGTGTACCCTCTACATCTTGAGTGCCTCAACAATGCCACCGGATGACAGAGCATGCCAAAACACAAAATAAATCAGTTCCCTCATCACCACTTCATGTTAGTTCAGAATGTTACTGACGGTGGTGGAAGCATCCCTGAGTTAGTGTTCTCCCTCCCACAGAGCTCATTTAGATTCTTTGTGGAGAAGGGAAGAGGTTGGCTTCCCCACCAAATCTTTGGTGAAAACGATTTAACACATTAAAAGAGCAAATCACTATCTTAAGGTTTAAACTTCTTAGCTGCAGAGGAAGTTAAGTTCAGTTCCTAAGGACTTAAGGGTTCAGTGAATTTTCACCAGGTTCTTTTTTCACCTAAACTTCCAGACAGCGGTAGGAGAGCCATCATTTATTGAGTTCCTGCTATATGTGGGCACTGTTTGTTAGGTGCTGGAGGTACAAAGAGAGGCATCACACATAATCTCTTCCCCGAGGGAGTTTACAATTGACTCCATTATAGGTACAACTTTTTGAGGATAAAGGTGTGTCTTACTTGACTTTATATTTCCCAAAGTGTAAAATTAATAACTGCCTATTAACTAAAATGTTGCTAAGACACAGCATAAGAAGAGTGCATTGTATTTTAAGGCTAAATCATTCCACAAATTATGACATGGTTAGTATAGTTACAAGTGACAATTGCATGCCACTTCCATTCTGTAAATCAGAGCTTCCTAATACTGCTTTAAACACAAAATGTGCCCTTGGGTAAATGCTGTATTAGCACCACTAGTACTCTGTTTTTCAAATTACAAAGGGCATCCCAGAGTTTTAATTTTGTTTCTTGGTGTAAAACTGTATGCTCTTTGGATAGCCACTCAATTTGTCCATGTAGCCAAGCTTCTCATAGGAGAGATGACAGAGGGGAACAGGTAACTGTAGAACACAAGATAAAATATGATGAGGGCCAGAACACTGAAACACAGATAACGTAGGTATCAACAAACTACTACGTATGACCCAAATCCAGCCAGTCACCTATTTTTTTAAATAAAGTTTTATTGGAACACAGCCATGGCCATTCATTTAGGTATTATCTATGGCTGCTTTCATGCTACAACTGCAGAGTTGAGGAATTGCACTAGAAACCATATGGCTTACAGAGCCTAAAAGCTATGCCTTAGAGTCTAAGAAGCAGGCTTTCTAATATTTGTGGGGTCAGGGCAAGAAAACAAAAAGAAATCTTCCAACTATGGCCCGCCACTGTGCTGTTCTCATCCCGGCTCTGTTCTGCACTGTGAGAGGTCTCAAATACATCCTAGTTATATCTAAGTTCCATCTACTCTCCTCACACTCCTGCTTCACAAACACCTGTATCCTGACCTTTCAAAGGAAGGGTGCACACACAAGCACTGGTGTCTGTCTTCAGAAAGTAAACCAATGGAAGAGGCCCATAGAGGCCCTAGAAGTGGTCCTAGGGACTCCTGGGCAGGGTGTTTTAAATTTTGGGGTGGCAGATAGTGTTCTGAAAGATAAAGGACAATGGCTTTGGGCATGCACACTCCCTTGGTTCCCCTAGACTCCTTGTCCCATGGCTAAGGCATGGCAGGAATAGGGCCAGAGTAGCACCCCCTAAAGGGAGGGGCAGGAAACAGGTTTCTCTGCCTAGGTATAAGGGTGATATTGTTAAGGAGTCCTGTTTAAATTGGCTAGGCAAGGACACTATTAAAAACAGCTTTTAGCTAGTGCTTGATGATTATGAGAACATTGTTGTGCACAAATGGTGAAGAGAGGTATTCTAAGGAGAGAAAACTTTATGAGCAAAGTCATAGAGATGAAAAAGCTTTAAACACTAGTAGAGAATGGCTATAAAAGATGGATATTTTATACCTATGAAAATATGTACTATATCATTTTATCTTTGCAACAGGCTCTAATGGCTAGTATGGAAACTTTTCAATGGGGAGAAATTGAACCATATATTAGTCAAAATTAGAACCTGGAAATCTGAATGCTTGTTTGAATGGCAATACTATCAATAATATCTTGGCAAATTTTGTAACATTTCTGCCTATCAGTTTGGAAGATTAGGGACTCTTGTCGTATAGATCTATGATGATTAACTGTGTGGAGGGCATCACTAAATAATAGGAATGTGTTGTATGCTTTAAAATTGTTTCAGTGTGATTTGAGAGACAAGAGAAAGAAAAACCAGCTGTAAGTTGAGAAGCAGTGCTCAGCCTAGATAATGGCTCAGGTTGCCTTTATTTTAAGATTAGACTTAAACTAAAAATCTTATGTTAATTAGTGGCTGAGCTGGAATTAGAAAATAGTCCTCTTGACTTTGGGCCCTGCTGTTTGTCCTGTGTATCAGATTTGATAATCAGCAACATGGCACTGGATACAAAATCTATTAACCTGTGGGAAACAGGGCATGTATTAGACCGGTGGTTTTCAAATCTTGGTGAAAACAGTAATCCCCTGGTGAGTTTTCTAAAGTGCTGATCCCTTAACCAAAGGCGAGAGACTCTGATTCAGAAGGAAGGCCTGAGGCCTGGGAAGCTGCATTTTAAAAACAGCGGTAGAAATCTGGATAAAGGTAGTCCTTGGGACTCATGTTGAAAAGCAGTGGATTAGAATGTGCTTTCTTTCCTTTTGGACAGAAGCTCTGTACTGAAGAGCCTTTAGTCTGTGAAAGACCTGAGTTATTTCTGCAGGGAAGGTGACTGTCTGGCTGAACCATTCACATTCTCTTGCCCAGTTCCACCGAGGTCTATGGAGTTCCCATATATGAGACTAAAGTTAAGGAGTCACCTCCAGCCACGGGACAGAAGGCAGTTTCCTGACCTTATCAGATTTTATCATTGCCATACTTTAACTTGCTGAGCTAACCAGCCACAGTTTTGTTGGAACTCACCATGGAGACAGATTAATTTTAACTCTGAGAGAACATGGGCTTTTCAACACAAGTTAAATATAGGCTGGCACAGAACATCACAGAAGCATTAGGTCCTCAGAAATTTTCTTTAGCTCCCAAACTTTGAGCTGCCACTAATTTATGCTACTCATACTTCCTCCTGGTCATTTTCATGTTTTTGTCTTCTTTTGATCACTGAAATAGAGAAGGCAGGACTTCACCTGCTGGAAACAGGTCGTCTATGAGCATGTTTCTCCTAAACAATTACATGGAAAATTAGTGGAAAGAATAGGCTGTATGTCTCAGGCTCTTGGGCAGACCATAAGCTTTCGTTCTTGTTTTTTTGGTTTTCTTGGGTGAAAAACTTAGCTTAAAGAAATATTAAATACATTTAAAAATGAATTTCCACAAAACCAAAGCTCTGAGATTTGACCAAATGAAAAAACTTGGAGGTAAAAACGCTGCACGGTTCCATGTGTAATAGTTTTTATTTTTCCTGGAACTAAAGAGAGCACATACATATTCATACAATTCCTACCTTTAGCAGGTATTTCATTAAAATACCACACAATTTAAATGTTGATAAGACCTTTTCAAATAGAGAAATTAAAATGATACCTTATTAACTTTCATTATAAGGCATTAATAATTTTTGTACTTCTGATTAGAATATGGAATTTTGTTAATGTGGTGATTTTCAATGGCAGTCATGTTCAGTGCAAGTGGGTTCTACGATAATATTGAGAAGCAGAAGATGAAAGTTAAAATACTGGTGATAATGGGCCACATATGACCTACATGGCGATACGCAGTAGTGTTTCAAAATACCAATAACTTCATAAATTACTAATACTAATAAATGTTTGATAAGATAGGAATTTTTAGTGCTTCGAATATTGACCTCCCTAAGTTACATTTCAATACCAGTTGTACAATACTAGTATTGAACTAGTGAGGATAAGAGTATTTGACACCATTGCTTGTGTTACAGTTCACATTCCAGTTTTATGACCTTTGGTGACTTACATAAACTGTCGTCTGTGTTTTTTTTTCTTTCTTTTTTTTTTTTTTTTTTTGAGACAGTGTCTCGCTCTGTTGCCCAGGCCGGAATGCAGTGTCATGATCTCAGCTCACTGCAAGCTCCACCTCCCGGCTTCACTCCATTCTCCTGCCTCAGCCTCCTGAGTAGCTGGGACTACAGGCACCCGTCACCGCACCTCGCTAAAATTTTTTGTATTTTTAGTAGAGATGGGGTTTCACTGTGTTAGCCAGGATGGTCTCAATCTTCTGACCTCATGATCCGCCCACCTTGGCCTCCCTCCCAAAGTGCTGAGATTATAGGTATGAGCCACCGCACCTGGTCAACTATCGTCTGTTTTTTGTTTTTGTTTTTGTTTTTAACCTACAAATCTAATGAAATTACTCATAGGGTTGATATGAATATTAAGAGAGATCACATATGTAAAGAGCTTAGTACAGTATAGTATAGTGCAAGTAGTTAATAAGAGTTAGGTATTAGCAATATATTATAGTTTCATAATTTTTCTTCTAAAAACCAATTGCCAAAGGATGTATTCCTTTAGTTGAAATACTATAGCTCAATTGTGTATATAAACATATATATTAATTTGTTAAAGTCAATTAATAAAAAATAAGTATAATGGCATTTTGGAAACATAGCCCTATAAATAATAAACATGCTTCCAAGCTCTCAACGGATGATAAAAGCCATCAACAGGCCCTTGTCCTGCTGAGTTTCCCTGTGAAGCCAACAGCTCAGCCAGCCCCTCAAAGGCCATGGAAGCTTGAAGGTCAGACGCTGCATGTAGGGGTCACCCGCAGATTTAACTCTTAAATGCGAGTTGCTTAGATCTGTGGCTGCACCTATTTCTGTGAGATATGAGACATCTTCTACATTTGGAACATTGATGATATGATGAAGGAAGTCACGCCAATAATCATACCCAAAGCTGCTTAATGAAAGGCAGAATGGAGAGTCACACAAACGTCAACTCTTAGTAATAGAAACTTGACTGGGAGACCCAAGCGAGGCCCCTTCTTCCACCAGCATTCAAGCTGCATCAAACTAAAATGTCAAAAATACTTAAAAAATAGTAATAATAATAATTGTGTTTAAGGCCATATTCACTGATCAATGGTCCTTTATTGATTTAGATCTTTACAGAAGTGGAGCTCCTGAGTTCCTTGCTTCATCCAATTCCTTGTTTTTATTATTTGAGTAAGGCACTCCCCCAGGGGATTTGACAGATTCACATATATAGTTCGAAATGGTTGATTAGCGTGTCACATGAAAACATAGGACGAAGGACTAAGGGCTCTTGGACAGCTTAAATTTGTAGTTTTCCTGATGTCTTTTAGGCGTATCATTTTGTCATAAAATGAAGTTAAAAGGGTCTGAATATGTAGACTTCTCACAGGCTCCATTCGAGACGTCTCACCACTTCTGTTTTCTGGTACGTGCTTACAAATTGACTATTTGTTCCTGGATTTTTGTACAGATCAAAGCATCCTGGCTGATTTGTTATTTTCTAGAATTTACATTTAAAAGCATGAAGGTTTCTATTTGTAGTAAAGGCATTTTTCTATCTGTATTTGGGTATTTTTCATAATCCCTTACTCATTCATCAGTTTAGAACAATAGCTAACTTTAATTGGAATGAATTTCAGTGTAAATTAAACAATTGCAGCAATAAAAGGAGAGATCCATAACTAAATCCACAATGGAAGACAATTAATGAGAATGCATAGAGAGCTAAAGAATATAGAACTACATCAGTCATAAGGAAGTATTCAAAAATTGTGAAACTTTACAATTTTGTTTTTCATATCTTGGCTTCAAATACGTGTTGCTTTCCTCCACAAAGGATTTCAAGAGATGTTTCAGAGAACTCTAAAACTTTCAATAATGTTTTAAATACCTGGGGAATAAAAGCAAAACCAACAGTAATAATGTTGGAGGAGGAGGCAGTGGAAAGGAACAGAGAATAGGAGCAAAAAGAAAAACAAAGATGTTAACATCCTTAGGTGCTACAATGGCTGATTCATCTGTAGTCTCCTATTATAAAATCTTATGTGGATTTGGGAGTAAGCTCCTTACTACCCCTTCCCACCCCCATGCCATTCCTAACACTAGTCTTTTTGGGGAAGAGGCTGTCATTGACAAGTTCTTACTTTTGCCATACTGTTCTCTACAGTTTCTTTCTAAATTATATTAAAATGAAGGATTATATGATAATTGTGTTAATATTTTTATTCTTGAAATATTTAAGCTCTGCCATATATTATCAATATAGCCTTATCTTTAAAATGAGGATGATAATAGTACTGGCATCAAGGCATGCTTTGAGAATTAGGAGTCAACCCAAATATAGGACCTCAAATATAGCCTTTAGCAAGCAGAGGCTAGCCCATAGAGCATGCTTGATAAATGGCAATCCTCATTGATAAAGCTCGTTCAATGGAATCACTTATTTTTAAACTGTAGTTTAACCAGATATGGTATCTTCCTATCCAGTTGAACCTAGGAAATATAAATGATTATAGGCACAGCCTTTCCTTGGCTTTGTTTAGAATCGTTATAGAAATAGACTAATATTTTGAAATTTCATATGTTGATAGATTCAAGTAATTTGAATGGGAAAGAGGCAGGGAAGAACTTATTATTATTTTTTCCAGTCTTGAAATTTCTCAAAGCATTTTAATATTCTCAAAATAGGAAACCAGGTTAGCCTTATCTTCATCAGTTCTTTATACACATCCCTATATCACCAACATTTTTACTTATCCCATTCAACCTTCGAGTACACTTGTAAGGCTACTTAAAAGATGCTAGATTAAAGAATGGTTTGTGTCACCCTCCCATGTCTTTGACATCTCCATTTTTCTTGAACCTACAGGGGTAAGTGAGCACTCCATGACAATATTCAAAGAATAGATATATTTTTTTCACACCTGTCTCTTCTACTGTATGGTTCTGCTTATCTCTTTGTGACATTTCAGTGGTATAGTTTCTGCAAACATGATTTTATCAGGACTTTGCTTTCTGCTTTAGACTTGAAAGTGAATTTCTTTTGGGATAGTTACATCTTACTTGTTCAAGGTGTGAAACATAAAATGGTATCTGATTTTTCAATGTTCTACTGGTACACAATAATTCTAAACTGAAGCAATATGGTACTGTTGCCTCCAGCTTTTATCTTAGATAGAAGAATGAAAATTGAATATTCGGGTTAAGTTAATATACACAATACATGGATTACTAAAGTTATTACATTTTCAATATCTTATAGTGCAGTAATACATATTTTAACAATAAAGCTCTTAGGAGAGTCACAGTGTAGGGAAGTAATCTTATTTTTACAACAATGACCATTATGTATTACGCTAACATGACTTTGGTTTAATGGTACTTTCTGACCATGTGGGTAACAAAAATTATTGTAATTGGATTGGACCAACTGAATATTTGATCAAGAACAACTTTAATTTTCAGCATTTTTTTTTTCAAAATTACTAGGGAAATGTAATTGTAAAAAATATTTTTATAAACTATATTTTATTTCCTATTCTGAGATTATAAGTTAACTTTTCAATTTCTTATTAACAGGGTTTTGAGAAGCCAGATTCCACATTAAGCCACTTAAATGTTCTGTGGGTGGACTACAGCAGGAGGTGGAGGAGCTCCCATGTTTCTGAAGATAGTTTGAGATAATACTGTGGGTGGTGAAGGGGAGGGTACTTACAGTGTGTGGAGTCATGGACTCCGCAAGAATGTAATCTGGCTGGCAGCACCTTCTTTTCCTCACAGGGAATTCCAACAAAGCAAGAAGGGGTGAAGTGGCTGAGAAGGGTGAGTGCCCGTGGTATGTGACTCCAGGATCTACTCAAAGAAATTTGCAGGTTCATTTGTAGACTCAATAGTTAATTTTACTCACTAAGTTAAAGGATTTATGTATCCGATTTTAACAGATGCAATAAAAGTTATTTACATTAATCTTTACCATATGTCCCTCTTATCCTTTATATTATTCTACACATTTAGAAATTTTTAAAAATGGGCTGGGCGCGGTGGCTCACGCCTGTAATCCCAGCACTTTGGGAGACCGAGGTGGGCGGATCATGAGGTCAGGAGATCGAGACCATCCTGGCTAACACGGTGAAACCTCATCTCTACTTAAAATACAAAAAACAAAAAAAAAATTTGCCAGGCGTGGTGGTGGGTGCCTGTAGTCCCAGCTACTCGGGAGGCTGAGGTAGGAGAATGGTGTGAACCTGGGAGGCAGAGCTTGCAGTGAGCTAAGATCGCACCACTGCACTCCAGCCTGGGGGACAGAGTGAGACTCTGTCTCAAAATAAATAAATAAATAAATTTATAAAAATGGTGGTGGAAAATACAGAACATGATGTAAAATGTCAACTCTTACCTCTTTTAAAGAGGTTAGAATAGGAGATGGTTGTTTAGTGCATCTATAAAATTGTTTACCTGAAGGCCAGGCACGGTGGCTCACGCCTGTAACCCCAGCACTTTGGGAGGCCGAAATGGGTGGATCGCTTGAGTCCAGGAGTTCAAGACCAGCCTGGGCAACATGGTGAAACCCCATCTCTACAAAAAAAAAAAAAAAAAGAAAGAAAAAAAAAATTAGCTGGGCATAGTGCTACGTGCTTGTAGTCCCAGTTACTTGGGAGGTTGAGGTGGGAGGATTGCTGGAGCCCGGGAGGTGGAGGTTGCAGTGAGCTGAGATCATGACACTGCATTCCAGACTGGGCAACAGAGTGAGACCCTGTCTCCCAAAAACAATTTTTTTTTAAAATTGTTTAACTGAGTTGTGCCATACAAATACCAACGGTTGAGTGTATCATAATACTTATGGAATGATTTTGATTGTATAACTTTGCTTGTCTTTACATGATTCATGCATAATTTACGATAAGAACTACCATGGTAAGCTAAATGAAGTTTAACATTTTGAAGTTTTCTTATGCAGTGGTTACCTGAGTCTCCAAGTTAACTTACATTGCATTTGTTCACTGTGTCTCCATTGCCTAAGTCACATTCTAGTAGATGATACCATGTAGTTTTGCATTTATATCCCAATGCATTTTCGTTGGGAGATTAATTAAATGAAATATTCTAGGGGGGGAAATAAAGGAGGTTCTTTGATGAAATAACTTTGGAACATGCTGATTCTATGCCTCTTACATGGATATTCACAATGGACATAAATATAACCCAAAGGCTCTGAGAAGTCCTGCAGTTAAAAAAAACAACACTAAAGTGTTTTAACCCAGTATTTTGTAGACACATTTGACCATAGGCACTCTCTTTCCATAATGCTTTGTTACATCCCACTGAACTTTGGGAAGTGCCATCTTAGACATACAACATGATCATAAATACTTCAAATTGCCTAAGTATTTTTACAGAAATAAATCTAAGAACATAAACTAAGGTTTGCCAGAAATATATTACATGTCTATGTTTTCATAAATAAACATTTTCCATTCCATGTCAATATCTCACAGGGGAATGCCTCTTGTCTCGCCAGTATAGTCACCAGACAGTCTTGCTCTCTGGAGTCCTGGCTTCTTTCCAAGAATTAGGCCCACATCTCTGGTCTTGCCAGATTTTACACCCCTCAAGCCCCTCATGTCAGGGTAATCTCTTTCTCCTCTGGGCGATGGTGAGGAAGAATTGGGATGTGATGAAGCTCTATTCGTCTCAAGCCCATTGGCATTCTTACTTTTCTAAGATATTCTGCCTCTTCTTCAAACCTTTCCTCTATTTCTTTCACTATGGATTTTGATGGCTTATTAAACCCAGAGCCTGATTTATCCCCTTTTTCTTTGTATTCATAGAGGGCTGAATCCTTCAATGCTCCAAGAAGGTGAGGAAACAGATTTCCATTCCATCTTTCCAATCTAGTACAGAGGAAAAGAAAAATTCCCATATGAAAAGAGTCTGAAAATATTTAGACCATGATATAGTTGAAAAGGCATCAATTTCATTTACCTTTTGGTCTTACATGATTTTATCTTGGACCCAGTCTATCTATCTCATATCATTGTATGTCACTCTCCTCTTTGCCTCTTAATCTACATCTAGACCAGACTTTAATCCACTTTCTGCTTTGGGGCCTTTTCCTTAGCTGCCCTCTCTGCATCTTCCCTGCTCTTCATACTGACTGTCCCTTGAAATACAAGGCCTCATTAAGTGTTTCTTCCTTGGAGAAGTCTTCTCTAACTACCAGACTAAAGCATCTGACTAGTCCCTCACATGACATCTCAATTCTCTTAATTCTCTGCAGAGCACCTATTGTTATTTGATATTTTATTATTTGTTTATCTGTTTGTTTCTTCCACCAAGAATCGAAGTTCCATAAAAACTGGCACATTAACTTTCTTCTTCTCCATTGCTTCCCCAATACCTAATACAGTGCCGGGAAAATGCCACAGGCTATGTAGATAATTGCTGAATGGATGATTGAATATTTGACTTTTCGTGTCTATTACTTCCTTGGTTATTTCTTGGCCTTTTTTTACTGAAAATTTCAGTTGCTCTTTGGAGGCATTCCTTGCATTGTTTCAATCTCCCCCCTCTACTCCTGACCACTCTATGCCACATTTGACGTGGCAATGCACCTTCCTCTTTCTTACCTCAAATTCTGTGGCACTTCTGAGGCTCTGACTTAGTCTTTTATGTCTCTTTATATTACGCTACCTTGGAGACTGCATTCTTTCCAAACTTAAAAGTACGAATTCTATGGCAAAAACCTTTCTGTAAAGTCTTCTTTGACACCTACAGCTTAATCCTATCACTCACTTCTCTGATTTGCCATTTCAGTGTTAGCAAAATTGCCAACTAAATCCTCAGTTTTTTATTGTTCATTGTGTATTAATATTATGTCCTTAAGCAGACTAGGAATATCTTTAGGGAAGGAGGCATACTATGTCCATTATTTATTTATTTTTAATAGTACACGACACATTTCTTGAACTTACCATATTTCAGTGGTTCAATTAGTACATGCATGTCCATAGATGATGTATACTGAAAACACAGCATCAGTATTAATTTATGATCTTAGATGAGCCACTTATATTGTTTAATATATTATTGGAATTAGGAAGGAAGAGGCAGGTGGCAGATCCGTATCCCTTACTCCCTTACCCCCTCTTTGCTTTAATGTGCTTTCTTTTGCCAGTCTTGCTTCCTATGGTGGCTTTCCCTCCACATCTAAATATACATCTTTAAGCTAGAAAAGTACTATACAAATACTAAACCTAGTTGAGAAAATAAAGAGAAAAAAATATAAACTATGGGTAAATCATCTTCTTGAATATTCTTCTCTCAATATTCTAAAATTAGGATGTATGATTTTTATGATCTAGGATAAAACCAATCTCCCTAACATATTTCGCATGTAGTATCTGTTTTGGTGTTTTTTTTTTTTTCTGATACAATATCATTTCAAGTTGTTATTGCTTAAGAAATTTATGTTTGTGGTCACAAATTCAAACAATACCAAATTGCACCAAATAAAAAAATGAAATGACGTTCTCTGGTTAGATTAAACTTGTAGCACATATATTCCTCTAATATACAAAGGTTTTATTAGTGACTTTTTTTTTAAAAAAAGAAGATAAATGGAATCCAACAGTAGCAATATATATTTTCCAGTAAAATTTTATCTATGTGATCATAAAATTCATTTATGCTTTTTATTAATCAGTGAGAGAAGTAATGCTGTCAGCAAAAGTGAGTTATAGCTCTATCACAAAGTTCTAAAAGCAGCTATAGAACCTATGAATTTTGTCGTGTTTTCAGTTAACATTACTTGGGGTATAAAATGCTATTGTGTTGTCAAGTGAATTGATTCTAATCACAGCTGTTTTCTGTGAATTAAATCACCAAGAAAACTCAATCACCAACCAAAGACTTTTAAACAATAAAATCCCATTTGTGGTTGAAGATCAAATTTAAGAACGCTACTGGATATTCATTTATTTTGTCACATTTAATTTTCCACTCTGACTCTCAGTTTCTTAAAGAAACAAAGATTTAATATCTCCCAAAAGCCAATATCTGTTGTGTAGCGGGTTCATATCTTAGCACTGAGAGTTAAATAATTGTGTGTAGAAAAAAAATAGGATATACAATGATTGAATTTTCACTCCATGCAAAATGGCAGAAAAACTAGCTGTTTGCTGGCTTTCATTCCTTTACTGTTTCAGAAACAAACACATCTCTTAACTTCAAGTGAAACTCATTAGTTACTTAGGGAGATATATATCTATGTATCTCTCTCTCTATACCTTTGCTTTTTGGGTTGTGGCACTTATGCTAAAGTTATCCTCTGGGTTTCCTTATGTGGGTCATGACATAAAAATACCCATTTGAGGGCTGCTCAGGTGAGACTCTCTGAGAGAGCCATTATACTGTCTGCATCCTTCGTCCTTGTCACATTATAATGTTTTCATTCAGCCTCTTTGTACAGATGAAAGAGAGAATTGTTATGTATGGATAGAGTTATGAAGTGTTTTGTACTAGCTACCAAACTCAGGGAATTTATCGCAAAGGGTATTCCATAATGGCTTGGCACTAGGTCAGAAGCCACTCTCAGCAAATCAATTTATGTTACTTAGGGTGTCTCTTGCAGCAAGACAGGCAGATTCAGGCTGAAGGTGTTGAGAAGGCTAAAACCTTCTCAAACAGCAGCTATGTTTAAAGTGTAGCTTTATTGCCTGCATACATGGTACTATGCTGGTAGAAATGAGAATGGAAGAAAAACAGAACATCGGATTATTGGTTAAGGAATGGCGTTTTATTCTTTCCTTCATAAGTTTTATCTTAAACCTTGAACATCTGACTTTGTGAAATTGAGCCCTGTGTCTAAATGACACAGCAGAACAGCAATTGCAAAGTCCTGTGTTCAGACAAGTCCTGAATATATATCTATTTCATTGTCACGGATTGTTTATCAGTGGCTGGAATGATTTTATATATCCTTTAATTCAGCAAGCAGTACCAAAAGCAAAACAGAGGAAAAAAACAAACAAACAACTCTTTGAGGCTGCATTTTAGAAATTCTTCAGTGTCATCTGGCACTGGGGACATTTGGTATTTTTTTCATTTCTTGCTGCTATACCCTCTTACACAAAGTCACAGGCTTAAGCTGTTTCTCTTCAACTGTGGAAATGAACAAAATTATTTGAACATTTCATATATTTTAGGAAGAGTTTAGAAAATAGGGTCACATTTTTCAAATGTGCACATGTCACTTGCTTCTCATCCTTGCCTTTTTTTCTATCTTCAAATTTGTTTTCCTTTAGTAGTTTTTAGTTAATTGTGAATGTTTACAGTAGGATTAGAGATAAAATAATTCTCTTACTTTTCTTTTCCATCATCACACCTGAGACAAATGGGGAAAAGCAGACTTCAAACCACACATGATGTGTTTGATTTCTGCTCCTTTCAAATATCCATTTTATTTATCAAGAGGTAAAAACACTGAAAACTTGCAACATCTTATGTCCCACAGCATTACTTTTGATGAAATCCTGCTGTATTTTAGCCAAAACTTCTTTAGACAAACTATAACTGAGTCATGTTGATCCTCAGATGACATCAATCTTCATCCTCTTCTATCCAGCCACCGACTAGACACACATACACATGCATATGCACCCCACAGATCTCATCTTCATGTAAGACCAAAAGGTAAATGAAGTTGTTGCCTTTTCAACTATATCATGGTCTAAATATTTTCAGACTCATCTCATTTCATCTTCTCTACCTGTTGGTCATGGCCTTTTCTTCCTAGAGCTTGTTTTATTCCCATTATTAGACCTATTTCCATGTTACTGAACCTTTTCCATCAGACCTCAAGTCCTTTATCTTTATAGTCAACAGCTCTGTGAAGCTTTTATCAATCTGCCCATTAGTAGTCTCTCCCTTATCTGAACTCTAAATCTATAATCTGCAGCACAGCACAGAGTATCAAACTATGTACTTGTTTTTATTATCCTTTTAGCTGTTTTGTATATGTTGATTTCCCCCCTAATTCCTCACACTTTTTTTATAGTCCCCAATGACTCTAAACTGACAGCAGTTAGTGAGTTTTTAAATACAAATACCCTATTTCAAGATGAATTTCTGCACACTTTCAAAGCTTTCTGTAGAATAATTATGTCACCATGAGTGAATTAAGGTTCCTCACCTTCTCTGTGGAGCCTTGCATAGTACTTTAGTTGGAACGTAAAGAAATGCCCTGAGTTATAGGATGGGATCACTGCGAAGTCCTACTTGCATGTGAGCAAGGAGCAGAGTCTCTACAAGGTAACCTGTTACTTGGATATCTCTGAGGATATTAATGATAAAAAGGAGTGGCCAGAGGAAAGACTTTCCGCTTCTCAATTGCAGCACTGTAACTAAGTGACTTCTGGTAGATCAAATAGACTATTTTGGGGATTCCTGCTCACCCATCTCCTCTGTGTTTTCAGAGCTGCTGTAGAGCTGTTAGAACAGTGAACTGATGCTTTTTGACTTGCCAAACAGTGGGAGCTTTCTATTTAAATAGTTATCCCTTAGAAGAGCTATATTAGGGAGCTCAAAGGAAAGGATTTAAGGGCCCACACAGAGTAGAGAGGCAGCAGATCAGCCACCTACTGGGCCCTTGTTCCTTCGAATGCTTCAAACTACATATTTGTAAGGCAAAAGGCCTCCTGCTCACAGAACTGTATGCTCCTCACCTGCCCTTTTGTATTTAGCAAACACATGGGAAGGGCAGCTCTTCACTGCTGTCTAACTTGTCTCTTGTTGTTCCTGGGAAGCAATCCCTCACAGCCCAGTGGGCAGAGAGCCAGGTGTGCTGAATGCACCTAGGGGTTGTGGTCATGGGAGGAGATCCTTCAGGGGCAAGGGGATCCAATTTGACTTAGTATGTGGTCATTTTCCAAGTGACAGATGTGTAAAATGCCAGTAGACTAAGAACCCAAAGGAGCTAATCAAAATGTGTGTGTGTGTGTGTTTTACCAAGAATCTGTATAGGTGCTTTCTTATGCCTTTATTAACATCTGTTCAAATTCCATTAAGTCATACTGCCAAGCTTATTTTGATAAGGGAATCAGTTTATTTATTTCACCAAAGTTATAACTATATTGGATAGAGAAATTGGGATTATTTTCTTAGCTTTTAAGCCCATAATAACTTTATTAAGTCCGCAGAGAATAGTTTATGCTCTATCGTTGCTGTAATAATTTATTTTTCTTGTACCCATTCCATGGGGAAACATACAAACACCAGGAAGATACAGAAAATATGAGTTAGAGTTACGAGACTCACTATCCTGCCAGATAAAGGTCTCTTTCTAAATCTCATTGAAACCTGACATTCAGAAGTAGGCCAGAAAATAGGCCTAGCTATCTACACAGATATCTCTTTTTGTATTATCATTAAACATCTCCTAGGAGGCAGCTAGCTCTGTGGTGGGCTGACATAAATTCTGCCATTACATTTTTGTTTCTTTTTTATTATACGTGTATTATTATGAACTATTTTAAACATAAAGAAAAGCTAGAAAAATATGACAAAATCATCTCAACACCCAGATTTAGCATATGTTAATGTGTTGTCAAATCTTCTCCAACTTTCTTTTTCTCTCTTTTTTTAAAGCAAATGAATGTTAAAGATACAGCTAAAGCCTCCCTCTCCATCCCCTCTTTATGCCACTGTGTTTCTTATATAATTATTACATATAAGGTTGCTAACTTTTAGGAGTGAATTTCTTTCTTAACTCCAAGGACCATCTCCTGTCTTAGGTTTTTTACAAAGGGGCAAATCAGAACAGTACTACTCTACTGAGTGTCAAATTTAATTGTCTCCTCCTCTGGTGTCACTGGTGTGCAAATACTTTCCCCCTTGGGAAGGATATCTGGGGTTGCCTAAAGGGCAGCAATCTCTAGCATAACAATTTCAAAGTGCAAGAGCTGCTTATGACCTACATGAAACCATCCACCACTGTCATTCAGACCTTCACCTTTTGTTCTGAGCCGCCCTGATGATGATCATTCATTTTGCACTGTGCCTTTTTCTTTTTAGCATCCTATCATGAATAGCTAGATTGACTCTTCTCATCTGTTGGCTTACGGATCTACAGAATAATTTAATGAAATGAGGTAAGGTAGATTAATAACAGGCTTACAATCAGACTTTTGGCTATCCTTGTTTTGTAACTGATGCTGTGCTTTCCCCACTCCCTGGGACACATCATGTTCTCTTAGCTTTGTGTCTTCCCAAATCAAAATATAGAACAAAAGTGAAGAAGTGGAAGTTGGCAGCTATGTGGTTTGGGTATTGAATTATTCCCACATCAAAAGATTTATGAACTGTGCATTTTAAACAGTTCTCAGTTCATGGCTCCCTTTAACTAAATTGAGAAAACAGGTAAGGAAAGTGAGGCAAATGCTAAAGAAAATGGCCTTGACTGTTCAATCTAACATTAAAGATAAAAATTTAACGAAGGTAGGTTTAGGACTTATAATTTTAAGTCTTGAAAACCCAACTTTTAAAGGGTAAAGCGGGAGGGTAGGGAGTAAATTCAAGTTTATGTTGTGGTTCTCCTCCTCTGTTGCTCACTAATGCAGCTCTTCTGAAGGATAGAAATTTAAATAGAAAGCTCTCACTGCTTAGGAAGCAAAAACATTAAGAGATTGCGTTAACAGCTTTTCGGAATCTGCCATTTTCATCCTGACTGCAGTGCTACAAAGTGAGCAGTAATCTCTGGGGTAGGAGCATGGCCCACAGTCAACACCTATGCTCACTCTGTGCTTTTTACACTTTTAGCTTTCATTTTCCTTAATCAATATTTACCAGGTGACAGTCACAGCTTTAGTAGCTTCTGTTTTCTACCAATCTTTCTGTTGCTGATACTTCAGACATTTAATAATTTCTGTGTCTATAATAATTTCTGTGCTAATTCCTTTTATAAATATCTGCAGTATGTGTACCTAATTTCTGGGATCAGGTGCACATCTGAAAAATTGGGATTCCTTAATGAATTTTGGCATTCAAAAATCTCCTCCAGTACTCTTACTTTATTGGGTCACATCATTTCCTTTCTTTCTTTCTTTTTTTTTTTGACATCATTTTCTTTGTTGTTTATTTTAAGCAATGCTCTTTCAGACAATTGTCACTTACAAGGTTAGCTACTGCTGTGTAGCAAACCATCACAAAATGTAGTGGATAAAACAATAAGGTCGCCCGTCTGAGCAGCTCTTCTGATTTGGGCTTGGCTAAACTGATCTCACTGGAGCATGTCCAAGTGTCTGTAGTCAGTTATAGAGGGGCTGCGGGCTGGCTCATCAGGCGTCACCTGGGTCATGTAGCTCTGATAATCCAGCAGGTCAGCCTGGGTTTGCTTTTATCTGATGGTCACAATGTTCTGAGTGAGAGAAGAAGAAACACGAAAGGTGTCTTAAAGGGTAGGCTCAGAACTGGCAGATTGTGACGTCTGCTGCAATCTATTAACCAAAAGAAGTCACAAGGTCAGTACAGATGTAAGGGCAGGGGAAATTGACTCTGCCTCTTTAGTGACAATAATTTCAAAATCACATTGCAAAGTGTGTGGACACAGGGAGGGGCAAAGAATTGTGGTCTTTTTGCCATCTGCCACATGCACTTAACCTTCTCCCATGACATAGTTGTCTCAAGTAATTTCCCTTCTGGGAGCTGTTTTGATATACAGGAAATATTGATCCATCATACTCTGAAGAAAATTGCAGCACAGAAAGGATTATTTAGGCATCATAGGTGGTCATGAGAATAAGAAATCCTGAAGCCTTAAGCAGATGAGCTTTAAGCAGACGAGCCCTTTATGTTCTTAAGTGAGGCATTTTTATTCTTCCAAGCATCAACTGTGGTCTTGTTTTCACCAGATGAAAGCAACTCCAAGTCAAATGCATGAAACTGCACTAAAATTGTGATGCATTTGGTTACTCTGCATCACGTGTGGACAAAATAAATACCCTGATATGGAGCACAGATTATACACACATCGTTTCTCTGAATTCATAGCTATGCAAACAGTTCCTTATGGTTGGCGGGTTTTATTTTTTATATACTGTGATTAAGTTGCAGTTTAGCCTTATATTATCTCATCTAAAACATTTTAGCTTTTCTTTTTAATTCTTATTCTCCAACTCATTAAAAATTTTTTTTAGGGCTTTGCTAGCCAATTCCATTTCTTCATTTTGTCCTAGGAAGAAGACCAGCAAAATAAATGTGGATATTAAATAATACTTATTATCATTTTGCAAAATCAAAATGTTTTACATAAGACTACTAAATAGCAAGTTCATAGTCTGAGGGAAGATGATTTTGCCAATGAGACAGAATTCTCTCATAACACAATTAGGGGGTATATAACATGAGGGTACCTTGCATAGTACACAATTGGAAAGTAGGAGAATAAATAGTGTGGGTAGGGTCGGGCGCGGTGGCTCAAGCCTGTAATCCCAGCACTTTGGGAGGCCGAGACGGGTGGATCACGAGGTCAGGAGATCGAGACCATCCTGGCTAATACGGTGAAACCCGTCTCTACTAAAAAATACAAAAAACTAGCCGGGCGAGGTGGCGGGCGCCTGTAGTCCCAGCTACTCGGGAGGCTGAGGCAGGAGAATGGCGTAAATCCGGGAGTCAGAGCTTGCAGTGAGCTGAGATCATGCCACTGCACTCCAGCCTGGGTGACAGAGCGAGACTCCATCTCAAAAAAAAAAAAAAAAAATAGTGTGGGTAGGAGAAATTTATGCAAAGAAAATGTGCCCTTGTTTCTTGACTTTGCTTTAGTATAGAAATATAAAGTTTGTGGCTTGAAGGGGCCTTAATTATTTCATAGTTTATTCCTGCTAAAACTTCTAATAATGGGAAACTCATTACATCTAAAGAAGCAAAGTCCATTTATCTAAGTGGACAATTGGGTGGTCATCACTGGGGGACCTTACTGTGTGTCATTGTTTTTATCTTCATGAAAGACATGATCTATTAAAGAGATGGACATGGAAAGTATCATAGCAAAATATGATATGTACTAAAATATAATACACACGTACTTTGGGGACCAAAAGGAAAGTGAATTTCTTATCCAGTTTGATAGCCAGAACTTGATAATTATCTAAATAGGTAGGATAGTGGAGATGGAAGAGCTAAAGATGGTAGATGCTGTCTACTGAAATTGGGACTATCTAATAAGTATGATTACCGGGAGCATGTCAGACAGAACATTCTGTGTATCCATAGTGGTCAATGACTTAAATCTACATCCATTTTCAGAGATCAAATTCCATTCCTGGCCCATTACAGAAACACTACCTGGGCCTCAAGTGAGCAAATGCCAAGAAGCTATTTAATAATAGGCAAGCGTGGCAAAGAGAGGCTTAAAGTTGGCTAAAAGTGCTTCCTTTGCAGTCATCCTATTCAACTTGTGGCAGGTTTGAAACAGCATCATGAATTATTACTTTAATATTACAAATAAACTTTATTCTTCTCAGCAACATGCCTCCTGATATGTTAAAAATATACAAAACTCAGTTTGTCAATTCCTGGGAAATTATTGTCATAGCTGGGAGCCACACCAAGGAAGTTTAAAAGAACAATGACAACAATATGAAAAACTGCAGGAGAAAAGTCATAAAGATAGATTTCAAGGCACACTTTTCTATCTTGCTTTTCACTGTTGATTTGCAGTCAGTGATAGATCGACTTTTTTTGTGTTTGTTTCTTTTGTCCTCTTCCTTTCACTAATCTTGGCTTTATTTTTGTTTCAATTTTCCCTAGCTTTCTTCCCAGATAATATCTATTTCCTTTTCCCAAGCCCTAATTCACACTTTATCATTCTCTTACTGAAGTAGCTTTCACAACAATCCAATCAGGACACTTCTGTTCAGTTCATTCCAAGAGGCTTATTTGATCATCATCAAGAAGATAATTGTCTATCCTAAAAGCTGGGCTAAACAAAAGGGCGAAGCAGGTTGTGCACAAATTCACAAGACTCCATTATCGTTCCCCTGCAGACTCCCAGCTACCCTTGTACTCAACCCCTCTGCCTTCTGCCCCTTCAGGCCACCTTGGTTGACCTTTTTCAGTGTGTCCCTGTTTCTATTTCATCCATCTGTTTTCATCCTTCATGCTTTCCTAATTCAGGTTTTCTACTCGTCTACTGCAACTGATCTTTTCTAGCAATTTTAAGGAGGATAAAAATAATTCTTGAGTGAAATAATTCATACTAGGCTGAGAGTGAATGATTTCAGATGTATGGGAGGTGTGTTATAAAATGACTTCTTAAATGTGAAGAAATTCCTAGTGAAAATATATATTGATATATTATGTGGGGATCATGGGTGCCTCTATGAATTAATTCATTCAGAAATATTCATTAAATGCCTAATTCATTGATAACAGTGAAGAAGCCAAACATCTTCCCTCTCCCACCTCTTCTCATGGAACTTTCATTCAAATGGGCAAGATAGGTAGTGTCTTAGCCTGGATTTCCCCGTAATAAGCAGCACTAAGACAAGGCTTTAGATGCAGGTTTATTTGGGGAATAGAAACCGAAGGATCAAGAGTAGAAGACAGATAACAGTGAGAGAAACAGAAGGAAGGAAGGGTGTGTCATTGAGCTAGACTCAATCTCATCAGGCGCCTTTTAAGAAGCCATACAGAGTGTACAGTGGGCTTGTCTGCCACAGATACCTATTGGCTCCATCCCCCATTGCTCACAGGCTGCCCCACACACGTTTCACTCTCTTGTGCCTGTGCTTTTTGGAATGTGTCAGTTGGTTCCTGAAATTGTCCCACTAAGACATGGCAGAGAAATAAATAGTATAGCTGAGGAGAGACACTTTCAGGATAATCTGCACAAAGCTGATTGTTGTACCAACAACTGGAGCATAAATGAAGAAGATATAAGAAAGGGCTCAAGAGGTGTCTGATACAAAGAGCAATAAAATAAATTAAATATATAATTGCACACTGTAATAAGTGCTCTAGGGTCAAGGGTGCCAGGAGAGCATATGCACAACACACTCCAAAATAGTGGTATAGACCATAGGGGTGAAAAATTCCTTTAAACCATCATGGTTCCTTGACATGACCAAATGTTTGTAGTGCTACTAAAGTAAAATGTGTTGAAGATTAAAGCCAATTTTTAATTTTACTATTTAGCTATCCTGTTCCTAGGTAAACTTCAAATCCCCCAAATCTTTAAGCTTTTTTCCAAAGTAGATTTTCTTCCAAAGATTAAGAAGGTTTCAACACTATTTTAGACAAAATATTTTAGACTTCTGACTGTTCCAATACCTCCCCAAACTACTGCACTGAAAACCTTATTGGGAGACATAAGTACTCCTAGTTTTGTTTAATGTAAGTGGAAAAGATGTAATATAGTCGAGAGGTCAAACGCCTGTGCTCAAAAGACTCCGATTTAATATTGGCACGGCTCATGAGCTATACCTCTTTGTATCTGAGTTCCTTCTTTGTGAAAGGGGAATAACATTATCACTTGCTCGCATATGGTAAGAGATGATTAAGTAAGGAAACACACACAAAGCTTTTAGAACAATGCCAGGCATATGGTATAATCTCACTTATTAGCAAATGTATTAAATTACTAGGGCTGCCGTAATAAAATACCACAGAAGGAGTAGTTTAAGCATCAGAAATTTACTTCTGCACAGTTTTGGAGTCTAGAAACCCACAATCAAGGTGCCATTAATGGTGGTTTCTGGTGAGGCCTCACTTCCTGGTTTGTAGATATCTATCTGCCTTCTCACTGTGTCTTTATATGGTGTTTACTGTGTGTGTGCATCCTTTGGTATCTCTTCCTCCTCCTATAAGGACATCAGTCCTATGGTATTAGATCTCCACCCTTACAACCTCATTTAACTTTAATTACCTCTTTAAAAGCCCTGTTTCCAAATACAGTCACATTGGTGCGTAGGGCTTCAACATGTGATTACTGTGGGCCCACATTTCAGTCAGTAACAGCAAGACAAGAAAATAACATTTCTTAGAAGGGGGCTTTAAAAAACTTTTTGGTCTGAGGATTCCTGTTATACTTTAAAAAATTCTTGAAAATACCAAAAAGCTTTTGTTTGTGTGAGTTATACTTATCGATATTCACCACGTGAAACACTGAAATAGAGAAATTTAAAATATACGTATTTATTATTTGAAAATACCAATAAGACCTCCCATTACAAATCAACATAATTTTAGGAAAAATAGCCACAGTTTCCAAAACAAAATAAATTTAGTGAAGAGTGGCATTGTTTTCCAGTTTTGTAAATCTCTTTAATATCTATCTTTATAAAAGCAGCTGAATTTGCATATCTGCAACTATAGCCAACTTGTTCCGATACCTCATGAAATGTAACCTCTGGAAAACTTCACTGTATTTTTTTTTTTTTTTTGACGGAGTCTCACTCTGTCACCCAGGCTGGAGTGTGGTGGTGCATTGTGTGCTCACTGCAACCTTTGCCTCCTGGGTTCAAGCGATTCTCCTGCCTCAGCCTCCTGAAGCTGGGACTACAGGTGCCCACCACCACGCCTGGCTAATTTTTATATTTTTAGTAGAGACAGGGTTTTGCCATGTTGGCCAGAATGGTCTTGAACTCCTGACCTCAGATGACCTGCCCACCTTGGCCTCTCAAAGTGCTGGGATTACAGGCGTGAACCACCACACCCGGCCACACTGTACACTTTTGAGAGAACGAGAGCAAAAAAGGCAAATAGCATTTTGGTATTATTATGAAAATAGTATAGACTTTGCAGAGCCTCCAAAATCTCCTGAGGACCATTGGTGGTCCCTGTACCACACATTTGAGAACCACTGCCTTAAAGCTTAAGAACACTCCCAAATTAATGAGGTTCGTAATTTTGGCATCCTGCTTTTGAAAGTCTCCCCAGCTCCTTTAAGTTCAATACCACATTTTAGTGTTTTGTGCTAATGATAGTAAATATTGACTTTTTTCCACTTGCAGAGAAATACTGAACCATGGCATACAGATGGGTTTCACTTGTAAGTTAAATTTGATGATGTTTTTCACTTTATACTTCTTCATTGTCCACAATGAGAATGAGACAGAACTATTTTTGTGAAATCTGTTGGGCAATCCTTCAGTGAACTGGTTCAAATAATGTGTTTTCTTGAAAAGTCTTGCTGTAACATATCTGTTTTGCTACTAAAGCAATTCAGCCTACGAGTATTATTACATCTTTGAAGTGAACTTCATCCTAATGGTCAAAAAGTTGGGAGCCAACTGTATTGGATATTTATTTTTCACTATTATGTAAAACAGGCCATTCATTTACTCTTTTGAAGATGGCAATTTAATTTGTTAAAGTTTTATTTTATTTTTAATCGAAAAATAATTGTATATATTTATGGGATACAATGTCATTTTAATGACCACATTAGGCCACATTTCAATGGCTGATAAAAAAGTTCCCAACACTTAATTGCTTTTACTAAAAATACTAAATATTTAAAGATTGATTATATCATAGAATTTTTTCTTTTTTTAAATTGACACGCAGTCTCACTCTGTCTCCCAGGCGCTATCTATCTGGGCTCCTTGCAACCTCCGCCTCCCAGGTTCAAGTGATTCTCCTACCTCAGCTTCCCTAGTAGCTGGGACCACAGGTGTGCACCACAACGCCTGGCTACTTTTTGTATTTTTAGTAGAGATCATGTTGGCCAGGCTGGTCTTGAACTCCTGACCTCAAGCCATCTGCCTAGGCCTCTTAACATGCCAGGATTACAGGCATGAGCCACCGTACCAGGCCTGGTTTTGGTTTTTTATATATATATATATGAGCTTCTCAAGCACAGAAATAAGTCATATATACTGTTTTTATTTTCCCCAACTCCTGCCAGGTCGAATTTCAGAGTTGATGCTTAATAAGTAATTTTGAAATTAAATTTAATAGAATATATGTAAATATCATTTTGTACCACAATGATTGTACCATATTCCCTGTCTTTCTAATTTTTTAGTCCTTCTTTTATTTTATTTTCCTCTCATTTTATCATGTTTTTCTCTTACCTTTATTCTTTCTATTTTTTTAACCTCTTATCAATCACTTTGGACTCAAACTTTCTGAAATCACACTCTTTACTTTTTTTTTTTTTTTTTTTTTTTTTTG
>NC_037689.1:50929354-51075402 GCF_003255815.1 Theropithecus gelada
TTTTCCTCTAGGATTTTTATGGTATTAGGTCTAACATTTAAGTCTCTAATCCATCTTGAATTAATTTTCGTATAAGGAGTAAGGAAAGGATCCAGTTTCAGCTTTCTACTTATGGCTAGCCAATTTTCCCAGCACCATTTATTAAATAGGGAATCCTTTCCCCATTTCTTGTTTCTCTCAGGTTTGTCAAAGATCAGATGGCTGTAGATGTGTGGTATTATTTCTGAGGACTCTGTTCTGTTCCATTGGTCTATATCTCTGTTTTGGTACCAGTACCATGCTGTTTTGGTTACTGTAGCCTTGTAGTATAGTTTGAAGTCAGGTAGCGTGATGCCTCCAGCTTTGTTCTTTTGACTTAGGATTGTCTTGGAGATGCGGGCTCTTTTTTGGTTCCATATGAACTTTAAAGCAGTTTTTTCCAATTCTGTGAAGAAACTCATTGGTAGCTTGATGGGGATGGCATTGAATCTATAAATTACCTTGGGCAGTATGGCCATTTTCACGATATTGATTCTTCCTATCCATGAGCATGGTATGTTCTTCCATTTGTTTGTGTCCTCTTTTATTTCACTGAGCAGTGGTTTGTAGTTCTCCTTGAAGAGGTCCTTTACATCCCTTGTAAGTTGGATTCCTAGGTATTTGATTCTCTTTGAAGCAATTGTGAATGGAAGTTCATTCATGATTTGGCTCTCTGTTTGTCTGTTACTAGTGTATAAGAATGCTTGTGATTTTTGCACATTAACTTTGTATCCTGAGACTTTGCTGAAGTTGCTTATCAGCTTAAGGAGATTTTGGGCTGAGACAATGGGGTTTTCTAAATATACAATCATGTCATCTGCAAAGAGGGACAATTTGACTTCTTCTTTTCCTAACTGAATACCCTTGATTTCTTTCTCTTGCCTGATTGCCCTAGCCAGAACTTCCAACACTATGTTGAATAGGAGTGGTGAGAGAGGGCAACCCTGTCTTGTGCCAGTTTTCAAAGGGAATTTTTCCAGTTTTTGCCCATTCAGTATGATATTGGCTGTGGGTTTGTCATAAATAGCTCTTATTATTTTGAGGTACGTTCCATCAATACCGAATTTATTGAGCGTTTTTAGCATGAAGGGCTGTTGAATTTTGTCAAAAGCCTTTTCTGCATCTATTGAAATAATCATGTGGTTCTTGTCTTTGGTTCTGTTTATATGCTGGATTATGTTTATTGATTTGCGAATGTTGAACCAGCCTTGCATCCCAGGGATGAAGCCCACTTGATCATGGTGGATAAGCTTTTTGATGTGTTGCTGAATCCGGTTTGCCAGTATTTTATTGAGGATTTTTGCATCGATGTTCATCAGGGATATTGGTCTAAAATTCTCTTTTTTTGTTGTGTCTCTGCCAGGCTTTGGTATCAGGATGATGTTGGCCTCATAAAATGAGTTAGGGAGGATTCCCTCTTTTTCTATTGATTGGAATAGTTTCAGAAGGAATGGTACCAACTCCTCCTTGTACCTCTGGTAGAATTCAGCTGTGAATCCATCTGGTCCTGGACTTTTTTTGGTTGGTAGGCTATTAATTGTTGCCTCGATTTCAGAGCCTGCTATTGGTCTATTCAGGGATTCAACTTCTTCCTGGTTTAGTCTTGGAAGAGTGTAAGTGTCCAGGAAATTATCCATTTCTTCTAGATTTTCCAGTTTATTTGCGTAGAGGTGTTTATAGTATTCTCTGATGGTAGTTTGTATTTCTGTGGGGTCGGTGGTGATATCCCCTTTTTCATTTTTAATTGCGTCGATTTGATTCTTCTCTCTTTTCTTCTTTATTAGTCTTGCTAGTGGTCTGTCAATTTTGTTGATCTTTTCAAAAAACCAACTCCTGGATTCATTGATTTTTTGGAGGGTTTTTTGTGTCTCTATCTCCTTCAGTTCTGCTCTGATCTTAGTTATTTCTAGCCTTCTGCTAGCTTTCGAATGTGTTTGCTCTTGCTTCTCTAGTTCTTTTAATTGCGATGTTAGAGTGTCAATTTTAGATCTTTCCTGCTTTCTCTTGTGGGCATTTAGTGCTATAAATTTCCCTCTACACACTGCTTTAAATGTGTCCCAGAGATTCTGGTATGTTGTATCTTTGTTCTCATTGGTTTCAAAGAACATCTTTATTTCTGCCTTCATTTCGTTATGTACCCAGTAGTCATTCAGGAGCAGGTTGTTCAGTTTCCATGTAGTTGAGCGGTTTTGATTGAGTTTCTTAGTCCTGAGTTCTAGTTTGATTGCACTGTGGTCTGAGAGACAGTTTGTTATAATTTCTGTTCTTGTACATTTGCTGAGGAGTGCTTTACTTCCAATTACGTGGTCAATTTTGGAATAAGTACGATGTGGTGCTGAGAAGAATGTATATTCTGTTGATTTGGGGTGGAGAGTTCTATAGATGTCTATTAGGTCTGCTTGCTGCAGAGATGAGTTCAATTCCTGGATATCCTTGTTAACTTTCTGTCTCGTTGATCTGTCTAATGTTGACAATGGAGTGTTGAAGTCTCCCATTATTATTGTATGGGAGTCTAAGTCTCTTTGTAAGTCTCTAAGGACTTGCTTTATGAATCTGGGTGCTCCTGTATTGGGTGCATATATATTTAGGATAGTTAGCTCTTCCTGTTGAATTGATCCCTTTACCATTATGTAATGGCCTTCTTTGTCTCTTTTGATCTTTGATGGTTTAAAGTCTGTTTTATCAGAGACTAGTATTGCAACCCCCGCTTTTTTTTGTTCTCCATTTGCTTGGTAAATCTTCCTCCATCCCTTTATTTTGAGCCTATGTATGTCTCTGCGTGTGAGATGGGTCTCCTGAATACAGCAGACTGATGGGTCTTGACTCTTTATCCAGTTTGCCAGTCTGTGTCTCTTAATTGGAGCATTTAGTCCATTTACATTTAAGGTTAAGATTGTTATGTGTGAACTTGATCCTGCCATTATGATATTAACTGGTTATTTTGCTCATTAGTTGATGCAGTTTCTTCCTAGCCTCGATGGTCTTTACATTTTGGCATGTTTTTGAGATGGCTGGTACCGGTTGTTCCTTTCCATGTTGAGTGCTTCCTTCAGGGTCTCTTGTAAGGCAGGCCTAGTGGTGACAAAATCTCTAAGCATTTGCTTATCTGTAAAGGATTTTATTTCTCCTTCACTTATGAAACTTAGTTTGGCTGGATATGAAATTCTGGGTTTAAAATTCTTTTCTTTAAGAATGTTGAATATTGGCCCCCACTCTCTTCTGGCTTGGAGAGTTTCTGCCGAGAGATCTGCTGTGAGTCTGATGGGCTTCCCTTTGTGGGTAACCCGACCTTTCTCTCTGGCTGCCCTTAAGATTTTTTCCTTCATTTCAACTTTGGTGAATCTGGCAATTATGTGTCTTGGAGTTGCTCTTCTCGAGGAGTATCTTTGTGGCGTTCTCTGTATTTCCTGGATTTGAATGTTGGCCTGCCCTACTAGGTTGGGGAAGTTCTCCTGGATGATATCCTGAAGAGTGTTTTCCAACTTGGTTCCATTTTCCCCCTCACTTTCAGGCACCCCAATCAGACGGAGATTTGGTCTTTTTACATAATCCCATACTTCTTGCAGGCTTTGTTCATTTCTTTTTCTTCTTTTTTCTTTTGGTTTCTCTTCTCGCTTCATTTCATTCATTTGATCCTCAATTGCTGATACTCTTTCTTCCAGTTGATCGAGTCGGTTACTGAAGCTTGTGCATTTGTCACGTATTTCTCGTGTCATGGTTTTCATCTCTTTCATTTCGTTTATGACCTTCTCTGCATTAATTAGTCTAGCCGTCAATTCTTCCACTTTTTTTTCAAGATTTTTAGTTTCTTTGCGCTGGGTACGTAATTCCTCCTTTAGCTCTGAGAAATTTGATGGACTGAAGCCTTCTTCTCTCATCTCGTCAAAGTCATTCTCCATCCAGCTTTGATCCGTTGCTGGCGATGAGCTGCGCTCCTTTGCCGGGGGAGATGCGCTCTTGTTTTTTGAATTTCCAGCTTTTCTGCCCTGCTTTTTCCCCATCTTTGTGGTTTTATCTGCCTCTGGTCTTTGATGATGGTGATGTACTGATGGGGTTTTGGTGTAGGTGTCCTTCCTGTTTGATAGTTTTCCTTCTAACAGTCAGGACCCTCAGCTGTAGGTCTGTTGGAGATTGCTTGAGGTCCACTCCAGACCCTGTTTGCCTGGGTAACAGCAGCAGAGGCTGCAGAAGATAGAATATTTCTGAACAGCAAGTGTACCTGTCTGATTCTTGCTTTGGAAGCTTCCTCTCAGGGGTGTACTCCACCCTGTGAGGTGTGGGGTGTCAGACTGCCCCTAGTGGGGGATGTCTCCCAGTTAGGCTACTCAGGGGTCAGGGACCCGCTTGAGCAGGGAGTCTGTCCCTTCTCAGATCTCAACCTCCGTGTTGGGAGATCCACTGCTCTCTTCAAAGCTGTCAGACAGAGTCGTTTGCGTCTGCAGAGGTGTCTGCTGCTTTGTTATTGTTTTCTGTGCCCTGCCCCCAGAGGTGGAGTTTACAGAGACAGGCAGGTTTCCTTGAGCTGCTGTGAGCTCCACCCAGTTCGATCTTCCCAGCAGCTTTGTTTACCTACTTAAGCCTCAGCAATGGCGGGCGCCCCTCCCCCAGCCTCGCTGCTGCCTTGCCGGTAGATCACAGACTGCTGTAATAGCAATGAGGGAGGCTCCGTGGGTGTGGGACCCTCCCGGCCAGGTGTGGGATATGATCTCCTGGTGTGCCTGTTTGCTCAAAGCGCAGTATTGGGGTGGGAGTTACCCGATTCTCCAGGTGTTGTGTGTCTCAGTTCCCCTGGCTAGGAAAAGGGATTCCCTTCCCCCTTGCGCTTCTCAGGTGAGGCGATGCCTCGCCCTGCTTCAGCTCTCGCTGGTCGGGCTGCAGCAGCTGACCAGTACCGATCGTCCGGCACTCCCCAGTGAGATGAACCCAGTACCTCAGTTGAAAATGCCGAAATCACCGGTCTTCTGTGTCGCTGGCGCTGGGAGTTGAAGACTGGAGCTGCTCCTATTCGGCCATCTTGCTCCGCCCCCGATAAAGTTTAATTTATAAAGTAAGCACAGTAACAGAATAACAATAATAGCTATTAATGAAATAGAATAATTATAGCAACATACTGTAATGAAAGTTAGTGAATGTCTTGTCTTTCCTTCTGAAAATATCTTGTACTGTCCCATGGGCAACTGAAACCCTGGAAAATGAAGCCGTGGATGGAGGACCACTACTATATCATTGTTATTATTATTATTTGAATCAAATAATTAGTCTCTAACAATGGTGTTTGGTAAATATATCTTTATTAACTAGTAGAGTGCTTTAGGTTAGTTATGAACACAATTAAACAACACTTAAGACAGTCTCCAAAATGTTATTTTTTAAAAAAATCCACTTTATTTCAGCTATATTTTGTGTACTCATCCTGCTCTATGAAAATTCTTCAAAGATAACTGCAGAAAAATGTTTAATTGGGAAAAGGTGTTTTTTGTTTTTTGTTTCTCAACATTAATGAGCCTTGTGTGCTTTCATTTGCACATACCTTTACTTACCAAGTTAAAAGTGTTTATATATTGTCAACAGTGTATTGATAGTCTATGCCAAGGACTGGCTTGTGGAAGCATTTGACTCAATGCCTGTTTTTGTAAAGTTTTACTGGAACACAGACATTGGTTAATATACTGTCTGTGGCTATTTTCACACTACAACAGAGTTGACAGGACGCCTTATGGCCTATAAAGCTGAAAATGCTTACTATCTGGTCCTTTTCCAAAAAAAATTTTCAACTACACTTTTACATGTAGCATGCCATAGAAAATTATTTTACAATTTAGGGTTTTATTCTTATAGAATATCAGCCTTTTATGACTAGTATTTATAATTGTGAATCAGTGACAGACTGGATTAAGAAAATGTGGCACATATACACCATGGAATACTATGCAGCCATAAAAAATGATGAGTTTGTGTCCTTTGTAGGGACATGGATGCAGCTGGAAACCATCATTCTTAGCAAACTATCACAAGAACAGAAAACCAAACACCACATGTTCTCACTCATAGGTGGGAACTGAACAATGAGATCACTTGGACTCGGGAAGGGGGACATCACACACCGGGGCCTATCATGAGGAGGGGGGAGGGAGGAGGGATTGCATTGGGAGTTATACCTGATGTAAATGAGGAGTTGATGGGTGCTGACGAGTTGATGGGTGCAGCACACCAACATGGCACAAGTATACATATGTAACAAACCTGCACGTTATGCACATGTACCCTAGAACTTAATGTGTAATAATAATAATAAATTAAAAAAAGAAAAAAAATAGTAGTACACATTTATTCAACTTTGATGGATTTGAATATTTAGGGAACAGAATTGATATCTACTTAGCATCATTAGAGTGAATATTATGGGAGGCTTCAGAAATACAGTTTCTACTTTTATTTTATCATTTACAGCCCCAATTAAATTGTCTTGTCTTTCTTTCTAGGACAATTGAAAAAACATAACAAAGTGCAATTGACAAAGACAGTGTAGTTCACTATAATGGAGCATCTGAGCTTCCTGCCAGGCTATATGGAAAAGGAAACACAGATAAATACATTTTTAATCATGAGAAAATAGGAAGTGTATCAATTACTAGAGCAAAATAAACTTGATCTTGATGCTGGCTTTTAATGACCTTAATTATATGAGCTGTTGTGAGGCAGTATATGGTAGATGTTAAGAATCCCAGTTCCAGTCCTCATATACTCTCTGGCCATGGGCAAGTTACTTATTCTTTTATTAATTCAGTTATGTCCAGTTACATTATAACTACAATAAATAGAATGCCATAGAGAATTTCCCCATACGCACTTTCATTTGTCTTAACTTATGGTGATACTATGTATAAAATGGTGATACTATGTATAAAAACAGAAAACATTCATTTTAATTATTAATGTATTTAAGGGTTACGTAAAGTTAAAAACACATTTCCAAAAATTTATACTTTTAGTTTAAAGTATGCATTTATTAAGTTGTTAAATATCCTGGGCTTGATGTATATTTAAAAACAAGGAATTTAAGGAAACCAGGTATTTGGTACAATTAATGGGCATTTTAAAAACTTAGGCTTATAAATTGTAGGGTTATATGTACATGCAAAAGAAATTTAAATGTAACATACATAACAGCAACGTAAAAGTTTATTTCTTAACCTTCCTAATCTACTTAAAACTTTTAGAAAAGCTCTTCCTTTAGACATAAAGACCAGCCTTCTGCCATGAACAATTTTTTAAAAAATTGGAAAAATAGAATACACATTTTTCTCATCTAAGCAAATATTTTTAGTCATTATTTGTATATTTTTTTCCAGTTGAAGAAAATATAGGGTGCATATCAGGAAATACAATCTACCAGTATCACTATGAATAAAGAAACTAATTTTGACATATTTGACTGGAAGAAAACAAAACCATTATTGATGACAGTCATTTTTGAAAAGAAAGGAAAACTGTTTTTATGGAAATATGTAGTGTTTAACATCCTTAGAATAAAGTACATTTGGTGATATTTTTAAAAGGCTAAACAAAGGCAGATCTTCACTATACTGATATTTATCTCCATTTTATTTCTGGCTTTTACTTTGATATTAACAGAAATATATGCATAGATATATCAGTAGGATAAAACAATGGTCGTGATAAAACTGAATTTATTTTTGCTAGAATTATAAGTAGTTTTACACATTAATGAAAGTCCATTGTTGTGGTTAATCCCCTGGCAACTTGATCTGTGTAATGGGTTTTCATTTTCTTTATAAATAATTACTTGCTGTTTAATATTTCAAAAAACTATAGTGTAGACAAATTGAATTGTTGAATAAAGCTCATTTGTATTCATTGTGGACTATTGAATATGGAATATAGCAGCCAGTGAAATTGATGGTGTTTTCTTGTTATGAATAATACAAGGAAAAGTCCAAATCTATTCAATTAAATTTTTATGTGCAAAATTTCAGCTATATTCTTAAAAAGCTACATAATTTATATTACAATCATTTTGGCTAATCAGATACCCAGTCGTATTTTAATAGATTTTCCTGGGAGAAGAAATGGGATTTAAGCTTATTAATCTGTATGGCATGCAATTAAGCTAACATTAAGATGACCAAACCAATATGTTTTATGCCTTTTGGAATAGGATCACTTCTTTAGAGTAGCAGATATTTCAGAATTTGCAAAGACCTAGAAAATGTGCATTCCTTTATGATTTTTACTGCATGCTTAACTATTTATTATTCCACCTTGTTCTTCAAAGATTTTTAAGTTCTTTATAAAAATACATACATTACAAAGTAATAATCAGTAGAAGAGGGAATTGGGACAGTTTTGGGAAGAAAAGCTTGATCCAGAGGTGGATCATAAATTTGCATCTGTAGTTTTTAGCACTCCTTGCAAAAAAAACATGGTATCAACATAATTCCACCTTTATGAATTGGAACTTTTTTTTACATTAATTACTGGAGCTCAGATCTTCTGTTCTAGATACAAACAAAAGTTTAGTTGTAATGCCAGATCATTTAAAGGAAGTTACTTTAAAATTGCACCCTACAAGACTACTTTCTGTCAACTGCCTGTTTCCACACATCTATAGGTTAAATAAACCAAATATTTAATACCATTGACGTTACATTATTTCAGGAGTTGAAAGTGACTCATGAATCATTAAGGAGACGTTGAATTATGTCAAGTTAAGTTTTAGTACTACATTTAACTAATACTTTTAAAAATGTGATCACTTTCATATAGTGCATAAAGCTCTGTTAACTCAAATATTTTCATTGTCCTTGATGTTTAATATCTCAGTCATTGATAGCAGTCAATTGCTCATAACCAAAGAAATGCAATTGACACAGCATAGGAGTTCAATTTCAGTGTTCTTTCTTTTAAAACCCTTCAAAATGAGTTTTAAAATAAACTAATAAAATTTCTTAGTCAACACTTAAGAAATCTAGATAAGCCTATAGTTTCATATAGTGTCTTCAGTGTTACTGTGAGTACTGGCATGTGGATCAGAAAACAAGGGGTTTGAATTCCAGCTCTGCTCCATTTTCATTGCAATTTCAGTTATCATTTTAGCAATTCAGAATAAAAACAGATTTGTTTAATTTCTAATTTTTTTTTCTACCTGTCACCTTTTTTCAACCTGTGTGTGACTGGATTGTCCCCACTTTAGTTAGGTTATCATGATATACATGTATTATTTGTCCCCACTTTAGGTTATCATAAATACATGCATTATTTAAACATATACAATTTCATTGTCGCCTTCTCCACAATATGTAAAGAAAAGCTCTTCAAAAAAATGGAAAAGGTTCTGTACAACGTGAGCCTAAGAGGCCTAAAAATGCCTAGGCAAAACAGTAAAGACATAAACATTTCTATTCTCCTTTCCTCATTTACCCCCACATTCATGTCATTTGCCTGGTTTATTTACCTGAGTATGTATGCTCATTGCAATGAAACTGTATCATGTCATTTTATACTACACGTAAACATTAGTGGATATATTACCATTTAAAGCATATTAACATATTCATGATGTGAAAGATATAATTGATCTTTACATGTTCTATATTATGGAGAAATCCTTGATAGATTATTACTAAGTAGTTAGACTCTTTTGATTGGGGCTCTGGGTGAACTGGAAATAAATTCTTGTTTTTATCATTTAAAATAATGAAATATAGACTCCTGCTAGCCAAAACATTTTATCAAACACGTGACAGGAATGGATTACATTGATACAATGAAAGATATATGTAACTGAGATAATCTCTTCATGGCCATAAAGATAAGATTTGTGCTGTTTTTTTGTTTATCTTGTTAAATTGTTTTTTCTTCCTTCTTTTGTGATAATTTAGACAGTAGTTATTTTGTTTCACATTCACTTTTGGCTCTTTAAAAGCACTTCACAGATACTAGAATTTTTACCTAATAAACTAGATCTTCAAATACATTAGGTTAAATCATTAAAAATTACTAATATTTAACTCATTTGACACATAAGAATGACAATTTCATATAGTTTATTTTAATTCCCACCTTACATTTTATTTTTAGTCTCCATTTATCTATAACTAAATTTTAAATACTTTAAGAATTTTAATGAAGCCCTTCTCTTAAGATATGTTTAACTTTTGTAATTTTATTACGTATGTATATGTGTTAAATATGTAATTATTATTTGCACGTATTTTACTTATTCCTATGTCTTTTACTGCCTTCAACATTCATTTCTATTTCTTTTTACAACATCAGCCTCAGTTCATTAGTGTTTTTTTTTGTTAGTATATCACTTATTATGAGTTTATCTCTGATCACTTGTAGAACGGAATTTAGGTTTTTTTAAATGTTTTAAAATATTTGCCAGGCACAGTGGCTCACGCCTGTAATCCCAACACTTTGGGAGGTCGAGGCAGGTGGATCACGAGGTCAGGAGCTCACGACCAGCCGGGCCAACGTGCTGAAACCCTGTCTCTACTAAAATACAAAAATTAGCCGGGCATGGTGGTAGGCACCTGTAATCCCAGCTACTCAGGAGGCTGAGGCAGGAGAATGGCTTGAACCCGGGAGTTGGAGGTTGCAGTGAGCCGAGATAGCACCACGGCACTGCAGCCTCGGAGACAGAGCAAGACGCCCTCTCAAACAATAAAATAAAAATAAAATATTATTTATTTATTTGTAATTGATAAATAGTGTATATATTGTGGACAGCATGATGTTTTGAAATATGCATACATTTTTCAATGGCCAATGGAGCCAGTTATCACATGCATCACCTCACATGCATACCATCTTTTTGTGATGAGAACACTTGAAATCTATTTTTTTTAGAGATTTTAAAGAATACATTGATATTAACTGTAGTCATGATGTTGCACAATAGATCTCTTGAGGTTGTTCCTCCTATCTATCTGAAAATCTGTATCCTTTAACCAGCATATAAATATCTTCAGCTCTTTTTAAAACAAGCTATATTTTCCTCTTTGATGTTTATCAAGATACATGATGATCAGCATATTTTAGGTATAAAGAAATGTAACATCATTTTTGAAATGCAAAAGTAAGGACAAATAATTAAAGAAAATTACTTATAATCTTACTACCCCGATATTTGTTTATATTGACACTTTATTGTGTATCTAATTTTTAATACTTATTTCTTTATTTAAAATAAAATGCAGATCATGCTATACAAACTATTCATAACTTGCTCTTTTTACATGCAGGGAAACATTCCTTAATATCCGTACATATATTGAGATTCATTTATAATGGCTCATATGGCCTTTTATCTTAGTGCTGTATTTTAAAAATGAATTATAAGTGGAAATTCATTGGAATGTAGTTAATAATCTTAACTCTTCTGAAATATCTTTTCATAAAAATTGTGCCAATTTATACTCACCAGTAGAAGACAGTGTTTGTTTCATCCCCTTATCACCAATATTATTTAAGCCTTTGCCAGTTTGCTAGGTGAAAAATAGTATGTAATTATAATTCCCAATTATTTAGCAGTTCACTTGAATTTTATCATATTTTCATACTTAATACAAATATGTTTCTCTTAGGTAGAATTCAGGTTTATGTTATTTACATATTTTTATGTTTTCTTATTGATTTGTAAGAGATGTTTATCTAGCAATGACATTTGTGTCTCGCATCTGTAAAAATTTGGAAATGTTCTTTTACAGATGTTAAACATTATTCATTTTTACTGTATTTTGGATCGTTTTCCTCAATTTCTATATCACTGATTTTTTTTTTCAGTACTAAATCTGAATTTTGTTGCTTGTAGCACATATTTTATTTCAACCATTGCAGTTTCATTTCTCTGTACTTTAATTTCACTCTACATTTATTTAATAAATGAAATGTGCTCTTTTCTGTCCATGAACATAATGTGATGTAACTACATATGTTTATACCGTGGCTCAAATGGAGAGAAGAGGACCCAGGTAACAAAGGAGAAAGATAAAAAATAGATAAAGATACAGTTGAATTTGGATAAATACACTAATTTGCAAAAGGCAGAAGACATTTCTGTGCAGAAAAGGAATTGGCCATTAGGTAGGATGAGGCACGTGTATACCTATGTGTTAAATAATGTGTTAAATATTTGTCATTGTTATAGATGATCGTAGAGATTCCTGCTAAAATCTCACATGACCTCAGTTCCTATTACTCATTAATTTTTCTCCTGAATATAACTTCATTATCATGATGTCATGATAAGTACAAAAAGCATTAGGAAAAGGGGGTTTAGCATTTTGGTTTACTTCAACATTTTAAAGTATTTTCTGATATGTGCCTTTAAAATAATATCTTATGGAATATCAAAAGACAGAGGGACTATAATAATTATGGCTTTAGTCAACCACACTGTTCAGTAGGAAATAGCATCAGTATATTTTCTGAAAATTCTGCCCTTTTGCTTGAATATTATGGCCATTTTGTTCAAAATAAAAATACTCAGCAAAACCCTTAAGAGAAACCTTCAAAAGGACAAGTACATGCCAAGTAATCTATATTATAAGTGCAGGGGCAAAGATACTTCTCCATCCTTATATTGAAGTGGTTGAAAATTTGCTACACGTTGCTAGAGTTCTCCAAAACGGTTTAGAGTTTATTATTATTGTTGTTGCTGTTATTGCGGTTGTTTCTGTTAAGAAAATGTGGGTAAAGGGCCAGGTGTGGTGGCTCACGCCTGTAATTCCAGCACTTTGGGAGACCGAGGCGGGCGGATCACAAGGTCAGGTGATCGAGACCATCCTGGCTAACACGGTGAAACCCTGTCTGTACTAAAAAAGTACAAAAAATTAGCCAGGTGCGGTGGCAGGCGCCTGTAGTCCCAGCTACTCGGGAGGCTGAGGCAGGAGAATGGCATGAACCCAGGAGGTGGAGGTTGTAGTGAGCCGAGATCACACCACTGCACTCTAGCCTGGGCGACAGAGCGAGACTCTGTCTCAAAAAAAAAAAAAAGAAAAGAAAATGTGGTTAATAAGAGGAAATGTTTATGAAATCCAGATAAATATTGCGAGTAATGTAACGAACAGATAGCTTATGCCCATAAAAAACAGATAGCTTATTCCCCTTAGGGAAGGGTTTGAGTCCGCTAAGAATATAGAGGAATTATTTCTTGTGCATCCTCATTTGATACTCTTGTTACTCTGATAGGTACCACAAAGCAATGTAAACACACCACAGTTAAAGAATGCTTGAAAATAGAACCTAAGGACAACTGTAAATGAGGTTTGGGGAGCTATTTTCTTTCTGTATTTTATTTTATTTCATTTCATTTTAGTTTACTTTAAATTCTGGGATACATGTGCAGAACATGCAGGGTTGTTACATAGGTATACATGTACCATGGTGGTTTGCTGCACCTGTCAACCCGTCATCTAGGTTTTAAGCCTCGCATGCATTAGGTATTTGTCCTAATGCTCTCCCACCCCTTTGTCCCCATCCCGTGACAGGCCCCAGTATGTGATGTTCCCCTCACTTTGTCCATGTGTTCTCATTGTTCAACTCCCACTTATGAGTGAGAACATGTGGTGTTTGGTTTTCTGTTCCTGTGTTAGTTTGCTGAGAATGATGGTTTCCAGCTTCATCCATGTCCCCCCAAAGGACATGAACTCATTCTTTTTATGGCTGCATAGTAGTGGGGAGCCATTTTCTATGGCTGACTTTGTTATCCATATGACTGTTCGTTCCCCCTCTCCGAAGTTAATTATAATTGCTTTGGCTTCATATTTAAATACTCTCTATATTGCCAATTGTCTCCTGGGAAGCAAAATTGCCACCCTTTGAGAAATATTGGTCTAGATAAATAGATATAATTTTATTTTTTTTGAGACAATGGTATGAATATTTCTATTTGTGTAGACATTTGATTCAATCAAAGAATAAACTAGATTTTTAAATCTTATGTTTTCTTATATAAGGTTTTACTTTAAGAGTGCCCAAACTATCTAAATCCACATATTTGCATCATTTTAGCCCTTAAGACACAGCCTGGGAGGAAAAAGTACAGCTTAGGAATGGCATTAGAAGATATATATTTGTTCTTTTCTGAAATTTAGGAACATCAAATATTTTGCTATGAGACCTATGTTCTCTGGAAGAAAAATAATCAGATTTGATTGTGATAATCGGGTTCTCTATCGGAAAACATGAACATTGAAATAACTAAGCTTTATATAGAACTCTCTAGCAATGGTTTGTTTTCTAGTCCGCTTACACATTATGAGTACAATCTTTAATAATGATGAAGATCCTTTGGCTTAAAATTCAAACTACATTTTCTTATGTTTAGCTTATTTTCCTGGCAGTACCACTTTGTTTTCAGATAATTTTCTTTTCCTTTTACTCTCCCATTTCCAAGTTTCGGTTATTAAAGTTTGGCATCTGAGACCCAGATTCCTGGTAGTAAGACGTTTGTTTCATTTTCTTTCTCCCAAAAATTACATTTGATTTTTAATTATGTTGCATGCACCAAGAGTACTCCTTATGCATGGGTTCTACATCCATGTAGTAACCAACTGTAGATTGAAAATATTCAGAAAAAAATAAAATAACAATTAGTTATATATCAATAAAATATTATAAATAAAAATACAATATAACACAGCATGTGTTATACTGCACAGTATTTAAATTGTATTAGGTATTATAAGTAATTTAGAGATGATTTAAAAGTATATGCGTGTATGTGCATAGATTATATACAAATAATACAACATTTTATTTAAGAAATTTGAGAATCCTCAGAATTTGGTATCCGTGGCAGGGAGTAGGGGGCGTCCTGGAACCAATTCCCTGTGGATACTGAGACATGATTGTGTGTGTGTGTGTGTCTGTGTATGACATGTTGTTTGTTGGCTTTATTAGCTACCAAGTTTTTATATTGTGGCATTTTTTAATTCACGATTTTGATAACTCTCTCAGTTATTTGGAGTGCTTTTTGAAGGATTTTGTTCAAGAAAAATACATGGGTAAAATATTTTCTAGGATTCTCTAAATCGGAAGATATATTCCACTTCTGTAATTTCTTGGCTGAAAATAAAATTATTGAATCACAACCATCCTTCGAAAAAATCTGTGGGCACTGCTTCAATGTTATTTGACTTTTAATGTTGCAAAGGAAAATAAGGACAATTTGGATTTTTATTCTTTTGAGTGCATCTTGTTTTTGCTGCCTAGAAGTACTTTTTTCTTTGCCTTTGTCATTTAAATCTGTGGCCAGAATATGTTCATTTTTGGTTGTATCTCATAAATATTGCCTTAATAAAGGTGATCTCTATTTTACATTATATATTCCTCTGCATACCCCCAATATAGGTATATCAGTTTATGAATCAATTGCATGTTTTACTCTTATATCTGTAATTGATATCAATAATTAATACATAGAAATTAATAAATATATATACAAGTAGATGAAATTAAAATTAATGAAAATTAAACTTCTGATATATTCTTTATGCTGCAAGGGATTAATCAATGCCATCTCTAAGAATGTGCCCATCCTCCTTTGAAGACCACGGTCCTGGAAAACTGAGGATCCTTAAATATGCATGTTTGTGTGTTATTACTTCCCTGGAAAGTTTTCAGAAGTTGTGTGTTTAATTCTGGCATTGATTTTAACTGCTCTTGTTCCATCATTCCAGAATCTCTATAATTCTTAAGTGGGTTTGTTTTTCTGTGCGAACTTCCATCATCTTCTTTCTCTTATTCTTTTTCTAAAATTTTAATTGTGGTAAAATACACAATATACCCTTTTTCACCTTACTTCCCTCGCCCTACCCCACCTTCTTGCAGAAACTTACTCCTTTCAGAATCCATTATATTTTTATATGTATCATTCTACTCAATTTTCTATGTGTATCTGTGCTTATATATATTTGCATAAATTATACTCGACATCGTTTTCTGTGCCTTGTTATTGTGAGTTAATCCTATATCTAGGAATTTTTTTATGAGTGTATATTTAAATATAACATCATTTAATGTAATCCTTGAAAATATTTTAATACTTCTTTTAATTTTATAAATAGATGTGAGTGTTTAAAAATTCATCAGTGTAGAATGGTATAACATAAGAAGAAACCATCAAATGCTTCCACTTCCCTCTGGCACCACCATTTTTATTTCCGGGAATAAACACATATGAGACTTGCCTATCCACTTTTACATAAAGTATCTACGCATATGCAGACATATGTCCATTAAGTAACTGGCTTCCTTTTTTACATAAATCATATGAATGTGTCTCTGCACATATAGATTTCTTTATTTCCCTTTATTTTCTGCAGAGTGTTCAATACAATGGATATATTTTCCACTTAATGACTAAATTAACCATTCATTTTGTCATGGATGGTTGGCTCATATACAAATTTTGTTATTAAGATGCATGATATGGTGCTTATTCATTTACACCTATTTTTGCATAATGTTGGGAATTTAGCAGTAGAATAAATTTCTAGTGGTTAAATTCTTTCTGCAAAAGGTATGTGCATTTTGTTTCTAGATATTTCCAAATTATTCTCCCAATTTTTACACTATTTGATACAGCATAAATTTGGTTCTTTGTTCTTTAAGTGCACGTATTAATTTTTTCATTTTATTTTTCTTTCTGGATTTTTTCTCATTTCTTTGCATCTCAAAATGTTCCCCTTTTGTGAGACCTAGGTCTTCTCTTACATCCTATTTGCGTAAGCAAGTAGTGTTGAAATAATTTCCGTAATTCTGTTTTTTCTCTAAGGTTTGGGATCAGAGTCACAGTTTATGATTTTGAAGTAGTTTTTTTATTGTGTATGTGCGTGTGTCAATTTTTCTTTTGACTATTTCTGTAATATACACCTTAGTTTAGTGCTCACTATAAGACAGCTTGTTTGTCGTGTTCTGTGCTTTGTATACTGTCCACCTGTGTAGAATTGTAAAAGAATGTTACACACACACACATACACAAAGCTCAATCTCATATTACATTAGTGCAGAAGTCAAAGTCCTTTAAGAAATGTTTGAAATGGTGGGAAATAATTTATTTTTCATCCATACTTACAAAATGCTCATTCCCCATACTTCAGGTTGAAAAAGAACTTAAAATTTCTCTTTTAAACATCCCATATAATAGAATTGAACCTTAATAGTAAGATAATTATTAATGTGCATATGAGTAAGCTTATTATTTAATACCCTGAAATTAGCACCTGCATTTCAAGGTACAGAATTTGGGTTAGGTTCCAGTTTGATCATTTATTTAAGAACATGTTGAGCTTATAGAAGGAAAGTGAGCCTTTTTTCTCTCTCAGAAGACATACAACAATACTAAAGGTCTGAAAAAAAAATGCTTTTTACATAAAACTGTTTACTTTAATTGAACAGTTTTTTTGCTCCTGTTAATTCAGTTCTTTTACCTAGTAGAGAAAATAAACCTTAGGAATTAAGTTATAGTCTCTAAGGACAGCTTAAAAACTTCACAACTCATTGAACTGGCATTAATATCAGTGAGACTTGCACTTGATTTCATTTTAAATCCTCTAGTTCTTTGCCTATAAGATTGGCATTGATTTCAGCGCAGCTTTCATATGGGCCCAGGTTGCAGTATCTGTCTATCAGGAATGCAAGTACTAATGTGATAAAAATAATAACGCAATCTGTGTTCTCTTAGTGGTTGTGTCCTTATGAGATTTCATTTTCCTTTATACCGTGAAGTTATTTAGTAAAGCCATCTATCATAAAGAGTGCTGTTAGAAATACAATTTTCTCGTGATGAATGATGTAAAAGTAACCTTTTCCAGGACAATTTATTGATTATTTTGATAAACATGTAATTTGTGCCTTTTATTCTCGGAGCACCATGTTAGGCATGTTCTAAAAAAGACCCGCAAAGCCCCTTTCCTTGTTTGGAATGAGTTAGATGATGGGGCTACATAATGGCACCAATATTCAATAAACATTAGGTTAAGGTGCGATACCTTGGTTTTTAAACATACATCCACATAGGTCCCCAATTTAGAGCAAAACAGAAATTTTACAATTAGACTTCTAATGAAACTTGCAATTCTTGTTATAAGAAACCAGTCCTTAGCATTTGTAATTGCCAAATTATGTTTCTCTGCTTTTCGGAAGGAATACATGGTTATGCTTTGTTTTCTGAAGCATAAATGAATGTTTTTACTTATTAGTTACTTGTGACCAGAAGTTATTACTCTTGTTCTTCTTATTTCCTCTTCTTCCAATTAGCTGTCAGATCAAGAATTCTAACTATGAGAATGCCTTGAGGTATTCAGATGTCATCTCCAACAGGGAAGAAGGGTGACTGTAAGAGTGCCAAACATTGCTGCTGGAAGGCAAAGTGTTATTTCTTGACCAACTCATGTGCATTTTAATAGTCAGTGCTTTTGCTTCCCTATGTGGCTTTGTAAAATGATCATCCTCTGCCAACTCTTCCCCTCTCCTCTTGTTGTTGCTTTTGGTTTCAGTCCGTATGACACAGGAGCAATTTTAAAGTCTTTCGTGGCCAGTATTTTATGTAAATAACATAGTGGTTGCAATGTATCAATTAAGCAAACCCAAAAGTTATCTTTATACAACTGTAGATATTGAATGCTAAACTAGTGTTTTATCAAGTATTTGGTTCTAATATCATCATCTGAATTTTAATGTAAACATCTACATCAAACTTCGACTGGAACAGTTACAGCTGATTTGAGGTCTTCTCCTCCTCTAGATTAGTGACATTTTCTTTTAAGCATGATTTATATTTTCTTTACCTGTAATCATTTAGGCATCACAAAGAAAACCATTGTTATTATAGTCTAGAGACTAGAGCTTGTTGGAAGCTTTCTGAATGGTTTTCCACAAGAGGTGGCCAACTCAATTAGTACTGGTTCAATTTTTATCAGTTTTAGTTTGGTTGCAAATTCCACCTTTTGGCTTGTAAATTGATTGCTGTTGTGATATAACACAATGACCAATGGGCAAAAGCTAGGCCAAAACAGTGACCAAACAGTTGAGCTTGTGGAACTGGTCTCCTTTCCCCAGTTACATGAATACTGCAATAGTTTCTAACTTCTGCCACTCAAAATATGTGAAGCTTCTCTACCAAAGTCAAGGCTCCTTTTGCAATGATCACTTGGTAACTCCATCCTGCTGGTGTTGGTGTAACTATTCACGATTTAAGTCATATATATATACTATTGGCCACATATATTATTATTGGCCACAATCAGTTACATAAGTATTATATTACTATTTCAGCCTCACAAATGTTCAATCTCAAGTCCAGTATTTAGATTTATATATAACTTCCTTTCCTTCTTTACCCTTACATCTACATACTGTTCTAAATCAAAACTCTTTTATTTAGTCCCCTTGGCCAATGAGAAAGTTAAGCCATTAAAAAAAAAAATTCTACTTTCAATAGAGAGCAAATTTTCTTCTTATTCCTTAAATTAAAGATCTCCCCTCAACCCTTTACCTTTAAATCTCTTGTCTTTCTAGGCTCACTACTTTGGTGATTTATCTATTTCCATGACCTCACTTATCATTACAAGTACTTGATATTTAAACACCTAGATCAAACCATTCCTGAGTTGCACATGCCCACTTCTAACTTCCTTATGAACATCACTGGTTGCCTGACTATATATTGACATGTACGATTGAGATTGTTACAGTGCAGGCATGCACAGCCTAACAAGCAAGATACACTCGCTGAATGAATGTTAAAGTGGAAAAAGTCTTCCACCTTAAAGGTTATTTTAAATAATCCCTAAGGGGTGCAAAAATCATCTTTACTTACATTTTAATTTGTAAAAAAGAGAAAAATATTGATAAAGCAGTTAGAAATCTTGTGCCTGGGAGAGAGCATCCCTCACTTTTGATCCCTGTAGTGTGTCTCTTTTCAATTACTGTAAGTTGCTTCCCACATTCTTTTATCATAAGGGCAGCGGGGCCAGATGGCATGCTACCTACTTCTTGAGAAACAAAAGAGAATTTCTTCCTTACAAATGTTATCTAAAATGTAGTTTTGAAAGTCTCTTAGGCAAAGATCTCCTTTATGAAATGTAATATATAGTTATAAGCTGGTGGACTTCTTTTCGATCTCTGAGATTATTTTGGGTGTACTTAGATTACTGACAACCCTTAGTCAAGAGCCATTAGTTCTGTAGCCATTAGTTAATTATTATGGTATATAATTATTAGTTATCTAATGAAGTGTAGGTTATTATTAATTTGGGGGGCTCAGATACAAAGTAACATCATGTATAAGGAGTTTATGGAAGTTCAAAAATGTAAATTGTGAGTTATTTCATACTCATTACTCATCATATGGAAGTTCTAGTCCTGCCAGTTTCAGACTCTATGACCTTAGACAGGCAAATAATTTATGTCCCTTAGCCTCTTTTACCCAAGTGCAAAATGGAATTATAAGGTCGACCTCACAGAACAAGTTTGAAGAAAGCATTAGAAAATACATTTGTAAGATGATTCTATAATAACCAAGGGAAATTGTTAATAAATCACAGTATTCCCGTAAAATAACATATTATGAGTTCAGCATTATGTAGAAGGAAAATAAATTTCAAATATATAATAAATATGGAGGCAATGCTCAAAATTCAATTTTATGTGAAAAATACAGGAATCAGACTTCTACAGATGTTATGCAAATGTATGTGTATAGTCGCATATGTGCACATTTGTGTACATGTATGTGCACATACTCATATAGAGATGGGATGAGTGTAGAGGCAGTAACAAACCAGGAACAGTGGTGGGAATACATGTTATTTTCTTTATATGTTTCTTTAGAAGTGATTAGTAGTCAGACTTATTAGGTATTGTATACACTTTTTAGACTAATTTTTTGAATAAAAAGAAGTCATTTTTAACAATGGAACAATTGAAATTTGTTGTTTTCCATAGTAAAAGCTGTCTATCTTATCATTCATTCATCCCTCATTCTTTGACATCTGTATCAAAGCCGTATGCTATATGGTTAAGTGAACTAATTGACAATACATGCTTCAATAAGGAAGAACTCTAAAACACATAGCTTCCAACTTGCTTTAAACCAGATCTTGTTGGTGTGAAGCTACTGTATAGTTATATTTATGTATTTATTCATTTAAAAGGATTTCCAAGCTGGAGTTTTGGTTACTTATTAAAACCTACAGAGACAAATGTGTGTTTGATATGAATTGTGTTATTCCAGATTTTTCTTATACCATTACATCATGCTCTTTCCCAATCTGGCTTCCTGAATTTTCTTCTTAAAGTTACATGATTTTTAGTCTCATTCTCAAGAGACTTGGAAATGTAAATTGAGTTATTCAGGCAAAACATTGAATTTCAAGAAGCCAGCTTGCCATCATATAGAAACTTTTTTTTTTTTCAGTATAGGCATTTTTGCTCAGTTTTTGGAAGATTTAGAATGTAATACTTGAATAGCCACATACCGATTTCTTAATCCTATCTATTCATGTACATTAATTCCTGTGATGATGTTTGTTAGGTTTATAATCTTGGCTGGTCTTGGTAAGGTAGATTAAAATATTATAGCTTTTATACTCTCACAGTAGTAATGTCCACCATTTTTCTCCCTAGTGTTAATTTTTTTATAAAGCTAAGAAATTGTATTCTCAGAGATTCAGGAATACAAATTTTACACTGTAGCACTATATATTCTGGTCTTTGGATAGACAATATTTTTGCTTATTTTTTTCAATTCATCTTTAGAAATATATATATAAATAAAGATAAAGTTTCACTCTTGTTGCCCAGGCTGGAGTGCAATGGTGCGATCTTGGCTCACTGCAACCTCCACCTCCCGGGTTCAAGTGATTCTCCTGCCTAAGCCTCCCGAGTAGCTGGGATTACAGATGACCGCTATCACACTCAGCTAATTTTTTGTATTTTTAGTAGAGTTGGGCTTTCACCATGTTGGCCAGTCTGCTCTCAAACTCCTGACCTCAGGTGATCCACCTATCTTGGCCTCCCAAAGTGCTGGGATTACAGGCGTGAGCCACTGCACCCAGCAAAATTTTACATTTTTATGTTGACATAAAATTCTAAACTATGTAAGCAAGTCTCACTTTTTTATAAGGATTTAGAAATGAACCAAATGGGTACACAAAGAACAGATTCTTAATTTATTTAACAAACATTAATTCATTTAGCAAATATTAAAGAGTATATACTTTGTATCAGTTACCATGTCAATCATACTAGAAGAAATAAGTTCCAATTTTGTCAATTGGATGTTCTAACTGTTCTTAACTTCTTTTTTTTTTTTTTTTTTTTTTTTTTTTTGAGGCGGAGTCTCGCTCTGTGGCCCAGGCTGGAGTGCAGTGGCCGGATCTCAGCTCACTGCAAGCTCCGCCTCCCGGGTTCACGCCATTCTCCTGCCTCAGCCTCCCGAGTAGCTGGGACTACAGGCGCCCGCCACCTCGCCCGGCTAGATTTTTGTGTTTTTTAGTAGAGACGGGGTTTCACTGTGTTAGCCAGGATGGTCTCGATCTCCTGACCTCGTGATCCGCCCGTCTCGGCCTCCCAAAGTGCTGGGATTACAGGCTTGAGCCACCGCGCCCGGCCCTTAACTTCTATGATTCACAAGTTTGTAACTCCCTAATAAATCCTTACAGATAATTACATTTGAGTATCACAGTAATGAATAATACCATTTTGCTTATATAAGCTTTGTGAATGTGAAACAAAAAACAACAACAGCATACAGAATTGAAGTTAGAATCTCTTAAAATAATTTTCCACAAAAATTTATCCTTTTTAAAAAACCTAACTTTTTAAGCTAAGCAGGGTTGGGCCTGGTTAATACTTGGACATGAGACCACCTGGGAATACTGCATGCTGTAGGCTTTAATAAAACAAAAAGAAAACCCTAACCTAAAATATATATGTAAGTTCTTAAAAAGCATATCTTGCCATAATTTATGAAAACCCTTATATATACAATTTTTATTGTTTTCCAGCCATATAATACCAGTCTTAAAAAGCACATGTAGAATATTTATATGTAGTATACATATATTCAACTACCTTGCATATCCAATCTCATGAAAAACAAATCAAAAGGGAAAGAGAACTATAGAATTTTCAGTGTAGTTAAGCCACACTACTTTCCCTGATTTTGAAAAATCCCTTAAGACATAGGTTTTACTTGTTTCCTTGGCCAGAGTGTGATGGATTACTTGTTTCACAGCCATCTCAGTAACTAACAACTGCCAACTACAGAACTGTATTGTTCTACCAAAGCGAAACCATCATAACAAGAGATGATGTTTTTCCCTTGCCCTTTCGAAACTTCTAAATTACCTATAAAATTGTCATAATGTATTAGTAATTGGAAAATTCTGAATGATTTTTGTTTATAGTCTTAAAATATATGGATGAAAAAAGAACAAACAGTTTTTGGCAAAACAGGTTCAGAATTCTTGATGAAGCTGTTCCTTGGAGTCAAAGGGAGTGTGATGCCATTGCCACTCAAGGTTCTCCTTTGTAATCTCTAACAGATAATCTATAAATCCCAATGACCTACAAGAGGAAGACAAGGACTGCAGGTGCTTAGGCACCATGATATCATTAGCAATAATCAATTCATGGCTGTGTTTTCTCACTAATACATGGGTAGAGTACCAAATTATTGAGCAATACTAGATCTCTCTTGTATCGAACTCATTAGTGTTTGAAGAATTCATTAATCATGTAAGCTTAGAAGAAAAATGTGACCTAGGATTTGGCAGAACGATCAATGAGACTTACGTGAGAGAGTGTATGTATTCAAACAGGGAGGTAAGGAGAATTGCAAGTTTTAGCGTTGGATTTAGCATAGAATTTAAATAGACCCATCTGTATTTGGAGTTGAGAGGGAGGTCATACACGGGGCTGCCAACATAGGTACAGACAGAAAACAAATAACTCTGAAAATTATATGTGTGTGTGTTTGTGTGTGTGTATTTCTGTAACAGTTTAAGGTTTTAATTCTTTTCCAGAAACCGTAATCAACATAGTTAACTTTCCAGCTTCAGATCTAATTGGTCACCACATCCTGTCATGGCCACCACCAAATTATATCTTGTTTACTTCTTTTTATGCCTACTGCTGGAAACTTATTTCAAAGCCACCTGTATTTTCATCTGAACTGTTTTAATACCTTGCTAACTGGCTTCTCTATTATTTTCCCCTGTTCATCACTTATATTGACTTCCTTATTTAAAAGCATTCCAGATCTCTTCATTGCCTACCCACGAAATCCAAACTTTTTAGCATGAATTTGAAACAATAATAATTATTATTATCATTTATTAAAAAACTTATATTGCTAGACATAAAACATGATTATCTCCAACTTCCAAAGTGACCTTTGTCGATAGGGTATTGTTATGTCTTGCTTTGCAGCAGAAGACTTTGATACACAGAAAGGAAATATCTTTCCGAGTTCAAGGAGCTGGTGTAAGAGACAGAACTAAAATTCAAAAGCTGTGCTGTGACTGCAGAGGTCAGGCATTTTCCATTACACCATGGTTCTGTTTAAACCTGACCCATTTCACCTTTGTAGATTCAGCAACTACCAGTCTCATCTTCTCGTACATCTTATACATAGTTAGCTTTACCCACTCACCATGATTTAAATCTCTTATACTTTTTCCCATCCTCACCCTGTTCGTCATGCCCTTCCTGCTGTCGTTTCCTTGGTCTTTAGTCATTTTCATTTAGATAGCATCTACTAATCTATCCAGGTTCTGTGCAAATGTCTGTTCTTCTCTGAAGTCTCTTTTAACTTACGGAGTTTCCCCCTTACCCATGCAGTATTTCCAGAGCCTGTGATACATACTTCTATTGCTGCACCAATCCCATTTTTGTAGTTATTTGTGTGTCCATAAATTACCATGACTGCTTGACAACAGAGCACTTTTCTTCTTACTTTGTTGTTTATGACACAGTGATTGTCCCATCAAACATGCTCATACATATTGAATGAGTGAATTCTCTACCCATCTCAAACCAATACATTATGGCAATGGCACACAGCATTAGTTTTTGTAAGTAACTTTTGAAAATTAAGCCAATAGTATCTTCATGTTAATTAATAGTGCAATTTTGAATGTGTTGGAATAGTTGAGAATTGGTTATTCTTAAGATTTATTTCCTGCCCAAACTCCACAGCTCCATATTTCACAGTTTTCCAATATAACGTATCATCTTGGCTGTAAAGAATACCTTAATTTTGGCCTTAGGCAGTACAGATATGTTTGATTGAACTTTCTCTGACTGATTATGTTAATTTGTCGGCTGGACTCACGGTTCTTGTTTAGTTTTCTTCTATACTACACTTATGATAACTCTGTGTTTGGATATTTCTTCGTTTATTACAGATATTAAACTTGTAAATTTAATGATTCTCTGTAATTTTTCAGAGCCCGTCAGCCCAGGCATCTTTCCACATACTGATGTAATAACTATGAGTACTTTTAAAGCTCTTGTATATAAACCATAGCTCCATTATGGTTATCCTCTGCTTCATTCATTTAAAACCTATTTTGTGTATTTACTATTTGCAAAGTGTTTAAGATAAACCAAGTACTTTCCCTGTTCCTGAGAAACTCATAGTGTATCCTTTGGTTTATGATCTAGCCTAGGACTCAATTAGAACATTAATTTTGAAAAGTTAAAGGAGACCTCTTTGGAGATTATGCGTTTGTTTTAGTTGTGCTATTAGCGAGTTTAATCATATAATTTTGCTCAAAGAAATTTCTTAAGGGTCTACTATGGGCCTGCATAAGGGGCGAAGGGCTCAGAATAAATTGATGTAGTGGTTACAGATGCTGGCACTGGAATAAAATTTGGCTGTGACTCCTGGCTTCTCCCATACTTGTTGTGTGATGCCCTTCAACTTACAGTAACTATCCGAGTTTTCTTTTTGACACATGTAAAATGTAAATAATAGTATTTCCCTTATAGGTATTCAGGGACGATTAAATGAGATAATTAAAATGAGCATAGAACATTATATGACCTTTGATAAATGTCCAATTTTTGTTGTTTAATTATTAAGTTTTCAATAAATATTTGCCAAATAAAAAATTAAGGAAAATAAACACTGAAGTTATTGTCATGACTTTCATGTATATCTCCATTCTTGAACTTTTGACAGAGTTATAAAAATTGAACTCTGAGTTTTGGCTAAAGAAATCTCTATTAATGTGATATGCATAAATCTTGAATTAAGGTTTCCTTTAGTACTGTTACTATTCCTACTGATAATATCTTTTATAGCATTTATATTTTAATATATATTTCCCATTACCTCCTAAAGTCCTTAGAGCAATCCCTGTGAGGACTGGTATTATTTTCCTTTATAGATGAATAGACTAACACGTGCAGGGATTAAGAGTCTTGATCTATGCCATCTGTCTCATAAATGGCCAGCTCAGTCCTGGAACTCCCAGATGTCCTACTCCTGTACTTCTTGCCTCTCTTCCCTAAATTTTGGATAGTTGAAAAGTGGACAATTACCATCTTCTGAAATCTTCTGTATGTAGTGTAATATAGATACAGTGTATTTATATAGAGCAGAACATAAGGAGATGGAGGTACTGGCCTAAGGGTATGTATAGATATAAATGGTGTGTGTATACACATTTTAAATGTATGCTAAGTGGAACATGGAAGTTTTTCACATTGACTCAAAGTGTGGTTTATTTGAAGATACTCAATTATAAATGTCAAGTCAGCTTGCATTCAGGTAAATTATTGTGTCCCTACTTCTAACATTTTTAATACAAATCATCTGGCCAATGCTCATCTCTTCAGACTCATACTCTGTCATGTTCTTTTTTTCAAAATCACCATATGATTCAGCTGTATAGAAGTATTGTGGTGAATACTTGTTTCATACTTCTTTCTTATTATGTTCCCTCTATCAGTGTTCTCCCTGCCCCTTCTGCAACTCTTGTTCATCGTGGGAAATGCTGGATGATCTTTGAAGATAGCAAATGCTTGCCCCCTCTGTGTTACCATCTTTTAGCTCTGTAGACTGAACATTTTCTGGCACTTACAACAATTTAACTGTCCTATCACATTAAACAACATTGCTCTAAGTCATTCTGGGATTCCTTAGCTCTAGTACAAAACCTGGTACAAATGTAGAAACAATTAATATTGGAATTGGGCTAAAAAACTAAGATACATGTTTCTTTGGGAATTTACTGAAGGAAAATTAGAAGTAAAAAAATTGAGCAACTTTCTAATTGTTTTCTTTCAACTCCAAGTGTTCATTCAATCAGCACATGTTCATGAACACCTATGAAGTCTCTTCTGCTAACCAGGGATCCAGCAGTAAATAGAACATATAACAATCTTACCCTCAAGGAAAATGTTTTCTAACGTAAAGAGATATGCAGTAAGTAATATAAATATAGAAAATATTTTACATGGTGATAGATATTTTAGAGAAAGATAAAGCAGGAAGGTAGAATATACAATACCGAGAGGAACTTGCAGTTTTAAATAGGATGGACAGGGAAGACTCTGCTGAGTAGGTGATATTTGCAAAAGAGGGGAAGGAGATAAGGGATTGAGGTATTAGGATATCTCAGGGAAGAGCATCCTAAATGTAATATCTAATGTAAACAACAAGAGAAATGAACATGTATGCCATATTCAAAGAAGAGTTCAGAGGTCAGAGTGGCTGCAGCATAGTAAAGAATGGAGGAGAAAAAGAAGACAAGTTCATAAAAATCATATAATGTCTTGTAAGTTAAAAGATTGATAGTTAATATGAGTAAAATGGGATGTGAATGGGAGGTTTTGAAAAAGGCATAATGTCATCTAACTTAATATTTTCAAAGAATATCTCTGGCTTCTATATTGAGAATCAAATGAGAGAGGATTGGCATGGTAGATTGAGGATAGGAACAAAGGAAAGGATAGGGAGACGAGTTATGAATCCATTGAAATAGTTTAGGCCAGAAATGATGATGACTTGGTTTATGGTGGTAGCAGTAGAGATAATGACAGGTGGTGGGTTGTGAATATATTTTGAAGATAAAGACAATAGAATTTCATAAGAGGACATATATATATATGAAAGAGTCACGTATGAATCCAAGATTTTTGGTTTAACCTTTTGAGAGGATAGAGTTATCATTTACTGAGATGGGAAATACTGCAGAAGGAACAGATATGAGAGAAGGTCAGGAATTCAGTTTTTGACAAATTAATTTCAAGATATGTTTAGTCATCCAAGTGAAGTTTCCAAATAGACAGTTTGTCATTAAAACTGGGTTTCAAGGAAGCATTCCAGGAAAGATGAAATTTAATGCTATGGTCCTGGATTAGGTTACCCAGGAAGTGAGTATAAACAGAGAAGAGAAGAGTTCCAAAGACTGAATCTTGGGGCATTTCTACATTAAGTGGCTTGGGAGATGAAAAGGAACTGGTTAAGGATCCTAAAAAGAGAGTGAACAGTGAGGTAAAAGGAAGACAAGGATTGAAGTCAAGAAGAAGTTAGGGATCATTGGCAAACTTCTTCTATAAAGTGCCAGATAGTAAATATTTTAGGCTTCATAGGCCAAAAGGAAAACAGCTAGAGGCAGCAGGTAAGCAAATGAACATGTTTATGTTATACAACTTTACGTAAAAATGAGGCAGCAGACTTGATTTGATCCATAGGCTATAATTTGCTGATTCCTGTTGAAGAAGTCAAAGTAATAAACTGTTCCAGGAGGAAAGTGTTATTGATTGTATCAAATGCTGCTTATTTGTCAAAGAAGGTGAAACTTAGGAATTGACCATTAGATTAAACAACTTGGTAGCTGTATTTGTCCATTCTCACACTGTTATAAAGAAATACCTGAGACTGGGTAATTTACAAAGAAGACAGGTTTAATTGGTTCACAGTTCTGCAGGCTGTACAGGAAGCATAGCAGCTTCTGTTTCTGGGGAGGCCTAAGAAAACTTACAATCATGGCAGAAGGCAAGGGCAAACAAGGATGTCTTACATGGCCAGAGCCGGAGCAAGAGAGAGAGTGGGGAGGAGCCACACACATTTAAACAACCAGATCTCATGAGAACTCACTCACTATACAGTACCAAGATGGGATGGTGCTAACCCATTTATGAGAACTGTGCCCCATGATCCAATCAACTTCCACCAGGCCCAACTTCCAACATTGGGGGTTACAATTGAACATGAGATTTGTGTAAGGACACAGATCCAAACCATATCAGCAGCCTTTAGTGACCTTGATGAGTAGTTTCAAAAGGTGTTGGGAGTAAAGGTATAATTGAAAGAGGAATTTGGGTTAAGAGAGAATTAAGGAGAGACCTAAGAGATAAGAACAAGTCAGTACTTTGGGAGGCTGAGGCAGGTAGATCACCAGGTCAGGAGTTGAAGACCAGCCTGGCCAACATAGTGAAACCTCGTCTCTACTAAAAATACCAAAATTAGCCAGGTGCGATGGTGCATGCCTATAATCCCATTTATTCTGGAGTCTGAGGCTGGAGAATTGCTTGAACCAGGACCGGGGAGGTGGAGGTTGCCGTGAGCCAAGATCATGCCACTGCACTCCAGCCTGGGGCTACAGAGCGAGACTCCATCGCAAAAAAGAGGTAAGAGAACAAGTGTTGAGAAATGAACATGTTTCAGTTTCACATTTGAGGGGAATAAAAAAATGGAGCTGAAACTGTAAGTGGGAAATACAGTCAAGAGAGGATGTTTTTAAGATGGGAAAATAATAGCATAGAATACACACAGGAATGACCAGGAAGAGAGGAAGAAATTGGTGATGCAGGAGAGAGTAGAGCTAATTGCTGGAGCCATGTCCTTGAGTAGGTAAGAGGGAATGAGGTCTAGAACATACAAGGTGGGTTCCGTCATCAGAACAAAGACTGGTGATCCACAGTGTTGGGCACCAATGCAGGCACGTGGGAAGATATGTTGACATGAGGCTAGGGAGCAACTGTTTACTGATTGCTTCAATTTTCTCAGATAAATGAAAAACAAGGTCATTAACTGAGAGTGGGAAAGGAGGTGTTGAAGGTGTGAGGAAAGGGGAGAGAATAAAATAGCCATTCAGACTCGAGATTCTCAAACGTTGCTACATACTAAAATGACCTCAGAGAGCGTTTAAAAATTCCAAAGGCCAGATGATTGTAACCAAGACATCTTTACTCATAATCTTGGGGTGATGCCTTGCTTTATTGGTTTTTAAAGATTCCCCAATATTTAAGTGAATTTGAGAGTGAGTCAGATTCCTGAGTCATATTAGGAGCCAACTTGAATCTAGTGGTCATGAATTCAAAAGGTGACTAGTCAGAGAGATTATGTGTTTTCCTCCAGAAGTTTCCATAGCATGAGAGTGAACAGTGAATGAGTGGAGAGTTGGTGGTAACCGGGGTTTAAGATTTATCAAGTGGGCACCAGATTTGAGAGAGAACAGAGCAATGTAAATATATATTTAAAAAAGTGTTTACAATACACCATGGAGTTTATGCTTGATAAAAAGAGACGTGATGCCATGAAGGGCATAAGGAATAGTGAAAAGCCAGTAGAATGAATGGATTGGAGGGCCTGGTAATATCAACGTGTTGTTGGAATGGGGTACTAGACGGAATCATCTGGAGACTTAGAAGGTGGAGGTTAGAAAGTGTGATGTGTATAACTGAGTTTCTAACAACATCTATCGTATGATCACAGAACCAAATGACCAAGGCAGGGTGGAGGACAAGGTCTCTGGAGTCAAAAAGTTCAGTGAATTACTAGGGCAAGATGGTGAGAGGATTGTTTTCAACAGACACTTAAAGTACCAGAAGTTATGACAAGCATCATATGTTGGAGAGGGTAACAGTTAGGCAGGAGCTAAAATCTTCAGGGAGTGAGGGGATGGTACCACCCATACTTAGATAGCTCCAGATACTGATTCCATCTTTAAACATTTTGAACAATGCAACAGTGTTAATTTTCTTATACTTTATTCAATAGACTTTCATGTGTAGTCAGGTACTAGCATTTTCCTTTTTGCCCTATTTTATTCTGGTTATTAGTAATTCACTAGTTTCTAAAGCTAATTGTATCATCATTTCTTTTTACAGTTGAAATATTCAGTCATTATTTGTACAGAGCCAATTTTTCTTCTTGAAAGAATGTATCTCTTAGCTACAAGAATGGTCCAGCAATAGTAATAGAATTATTCTCCATGGAGAATACCTTTTTGCTTCTCTGGCTCTCCCTTTTAACATTAGCCTTAATCCGATAGCAAAATCAGCAATCCTAAAACAAAAGGAAAAATAATGATGTTTCTGAAAAGAGAGAGTCAGAAACATTACCAGCACACTGAATATGTATTTCAATCTCTTGGGTAACAAGTTTGTTTTTGTGATGGTTGTTTTTTGTTTTCCCTTTGGTAATGGCAATGTATTCTGGGGAAAAATGCAGTATGTTGATTTTTTTAAAAGCCTATTAAAAATTTCCAAAGTTAAAAATGCCTGAAGCCTTTAATCTACCACATGAAATTGTAAATGATCCCCAGTGGTGGAGTTCTCTGTGATCCAAGTTCATCAGAGTTGACTGATGGATATTTTCAGATCATTCCTGAAGTTATAGTGCATTTCAACAATGAGTATTTGAGGTATAGTGTACAAATGTTCATCTTTCTATGACTGAGATGGCAGAGCCTTTAAGCTAAGACTCAGTGTGATTTACTACCTCTATCTACATCAATCACCAAACATGCAAATCATCTTGACTCTCAGGGGAGCCATGACTCATTCATTGAGATAGAATGGTTCTCCGTCACTTGGCTGGAACTCTCTTCTCTCACCTCCAATGTTTTACACAGGCTGTTTCACAAATGTGAACAAACTGATTTCTCTGCCATCCCAGTTTTTTCATCTCTTCAGATTGATGTTTTTTTCCAGCACATCTTTACTCTGCTAGATCATATTCCCACTCCATTAAATGTTACTGACCATTCTTACCCACTCATATTTATATATCAAGTCAAACGTCTGTTAACATGGGTGAAGTTTATTATAATCAGTCTGTGTTATGTTCTCTGTTTAAATTATCCTATCTAATTTTTATATTAATTTCTTAAATAATTCTTTTGTCAAACATGTATAACTTGGACTTGAAATAGCCTAGTGTAAATCTTGAATCTTACTCCCTGCACCTTCTGCCACATTGTCCATTTATGATGCTTGTAATTAGTTTGTAGATTTTACTTTTTAAGTGAAATATTCCAGAGCAAGAGTTTTCTGTCAAGAGGGAGTTTACAGTTAAGTTGAGGACAAATGCATATATGGGTCACCTGGCTATTTTTTTTCTTGTGTACAGCATACACATTCCTTATTTCTAGCCTACTTCCACAAACAAATCTGTGAAGGCTCAAGGGTCCAGTATCTCTAATCTGATAAAATATTATACTTAGATCAGGCACGGTTGCTCACACCTGTAATCCCAGCACTTTGGGAGGTCAAAGCAGGAGGATCTCTTGAGCGCAAGAGTTTGAGTCCAGTCTGGGCAACATAGCAAGACCATATCTCTACTAAAAATAAAATAAAAAAAAAATTAGTCAGTCATGGTGGCGCATGCCTGTAGTCCCAGCTACTCAGGAGACTGAGGCAGGAGGACCACTTGAGCCTGGGAGATTGATGGTGCTATGAGCTATGTTTGTGCCATTGCACTCGAGCCTGAGGGACAGAGTGAGACCCTGTCTCAAAAGAAAAAGAAAAAAATTCTGCTTAGTCCCATGCTGTAGGTAGAATGAGTCTGGCTTTTAATGGCCTACCTTGATAAGAGGTCAGGTGCACTTTCTCACACATTGTGCCATGTCTCTCAAAGGAGGACTCCTTATTAACATTGACACTAAATAACTGAAAAACTAATCATGGAGTTTAACTTAATAAACCTGAAAAAGATCCTAAAATGATCTAAAAATCTCTTGGGTTTTTTTCTTTTCACAGAGAAGAAAAATTGAAACAGTCATCTTTCAGGACTCCTGAACCAATGTTTTTTCTATTATGCCATACTACCTCTAAAATAATTGTTTGCTAATAGCCAGCTATATGCAAGGAAATATATTAAGGCATTAAAAATGTTTGAAGATATGATTTATTCCTCAAGGCCCTTAACATCCAGTTGGCAAGATAATGCAAACTACCTGTGCCTCTCTTACACTTCTTAGCACGATGTCTATATTTTGTGATGATCTGTATTGTGTTTTCTTCTCTTCTCCTCCCAGCCCTGTCTTCCTGTTTACCATCCGAATGTGGTAAAAATGCAGATCTACCTTTGTTCCCCCTGCTGAACTAGGGCCTGGCTCATAGTTGGCATTCACTGCAGTTAGGAGAAGAATTGAAGAGAAGTCTACACTTTCTTCTTTTTGTACATGCTCTTCATTAATCCTGAAGTATCCTAACACAACCCCTAATTATCCCCAGCTCTTTAAGCCCTACCTATCTCCCTTTAACCTTTGCCTGCCTCACTGTTCAAACCCCCTCTCCCATCACTGCTTTTGGGTTTGCATCTACCTCCTGTCCCTGTTTTATGCTACTGTATTTATGCATATATGTTCAATATTTATTAAAATCTTAAAATATACCAGTACCTTAAATAAGAACTGAGGGATAAAGCAGATATGCCTCAAATTTGAGGATATTTTTGTTCTATTTTTTTCTCCAGAATTGATCAGTGCCACAAAATATGATGAGGGGGCAAGGTGTCTGTTTTCTCTTTCAATTTCATTGTTCTAAAGACAACACATTCAGTGTAGGTGCTGTGTATCCATTTCCTGTTTAAATTTACAGTTGTTTTCCAGTGGTGCTGCCTAACTCTTTGCTGATAGCTATACTTGACATTAGATCATCTGGGCAGCTTGCTGTAATCATCTTTGAGCAAGCTCCTCAGGAACCCACCTGTGGGCATTAGAATAAAAATTGCGTTCAGTCTTATAATTTCCTCATTTATAATATGGGGATAAGTGTAGTACCTTCCTTGTAGGGTTCTTGTGAGGATTAACTGAGTCATTGCGTGTAAAGCACTTAGAATACAGAAAGCACTCAGTAAATATTATTATTCATATGGCGCTCTTCAGTACCCAAAATATAACACCACACTATTTGTATTCAGTACCTTTCTGTTGTGGAAGCTTCTATTCAAACAAGGGTATGTATTTTATTTATTTTTAACATTTTACTTTTGAGAGAGCTTGAGATACATTTCATAGTTGCCTACTGGCAAAGAGAGACACCAATAAATTGAATTCTGCATCCTGCATCATAAGGTAAGTGCTGAAATGCAGTGATCTGACCATAGGAACAGTGCTTCTGCCACTAAACCTGAGTGTCATCAACCTTACTGGTTCTTTACTTAGATACTCTTGTCCAAAGTTCTTAAACATATCCTCAATACTATCATACATCATTCTTTTATTATTATTTTTATTTAAATAAAAAGCCTACAGCACCCGGTATTCCCAGGCAGTCTCCCACTCAAGTACTCACCAGGCCCAACCCTGCTTAGCCTCTGAGATCAGTCATGTTCAGGGTGGTATAGCCATAGACTCATGAATCATTCTTAACTGCATTTTAGCTAGGAAAAATCCTGAATTAAACTATCATTTCATATAACATAAATATGTTTTAACCATATTAAATGACTTCTCCAGATATGAAATACACATGCATATCCTTTGGTCTAGATGGATACTTGACTGTAATTTACTTTGCTGAAATGTATATCTCTCTATCCACATTTGAATTATTTAAATTACTTGGAGAGCCAAGGTGGCTCCCAGACTAAAATTTCCCCAATTGTCCTCCCACTGCTACTTGTTCATGTAGGAAATTTCTCCATCCTGTACACAGACATCAGAGTTTTGTACTCCAAAGAGGCCCTAGGATTTTTATCTCTTCCCCTTTCCCAGTCCTTCTGACAACTTTCCTTCTATTGTTTAAGCAGTATTAAAATTATCCAAATGTTCATCATTGCCTTTTTCTGCTTTCAGTATTCCTCTAGCAGTGCTGCTAATCTAAAGCTTATGCTCCTGATTTCTCTTCCCTCATGACTTACGATTTATAATGGATTAGCATGAGCCTAGGAGCTACGTACTTCCTCTTGTCCCAGACATATTTAGAGCTTTCCAATTTACACTGACGTTGGAGTTTGTCATGGGGGCATTTTTGTCCATCTATTTTTATGATATTTCAGTCAACACTGCATTATATTTCCATATCATATTATTCTGATATAAATAAAAATCATAAGGTAAAATACAGGTATTCATTATTTTCTTGGTATTTATCTTATCCACTGAGTAGCTTTGACTATACTTTAAAAATTCTCAGCTTATTTAATAGATTAAAAATTATAACCTGGACTGAATTAGAGGGAATGAAAGTATGTCACAAAAATCTTTCTTTCTGAAAAGGTTTTCACAACGTAAGTACAAACAACTCTGAGGTTTCTGGAAGTTAGTACAGAGAAGGCATAACAAATATGTCATTATTGTCAATATTTTCAATTCACCACTTCAGGTAGGAAAAGGGATGTTAAAATATTTTTCTTTCAATATTTAATATCACTAATAGGACCAAGAACATTGGAATAGCATGTGTGTGACATAAGCTCAAAGTTCTAGAGCAGTGCTAGTCAATAGAATTTTCTGCAGTATTGGAAATTTTCAATATCTGCACTCTCCAATATGGAAACAACCAGCCACATGTGGCCATTGAGCACCAGAAATGTGGTTAGTGTAACTGACCTGATGCTGAATTTCAAATTGTCTGTACATTTTATTTTAATTAAATTATAAATTTAATTATAAATAGCTACATGGGGCTATTGTCTACCATATTGGATGAACGGTAAAACTTTAGAGACTTCCAGGTTTCTGGTAAGATTGTAATTCACATAAGGCTGGTTCATCTTGTGGTCATTATCAGGCCAGTGTCACACTACAAAGCAACACAAATCCTGTATTAAAACAACCATGTCAAATGACCTATAAGAAACTACCACAACACACTGAAAAAATAATTTTGATATTTATGGTTTTGCAAGCATGTCAAAATATTTAAGGATCCTTTTCACACATCTTTCTCCTTGAAGACTTCTCACTATGCTTCTTCAGTGCTTTCTTCTTGTTTCTCCTCCAAATATTTTCCCCCAACTTATCTATACATCTCAGGTATCCTTCCCTTCTCTCATCCTCATCTCTTCTCTACCCCTTTTAAGATCTGTCTCTTTATCCATGATCCCCACACATCAACTGGTCCCTAACTGTGAACACTAAACACAAAATCCTCATCCCCAGAGAAGGGATTTGCTATCCATCACAAGAATAAATATTTGTAAAGGCTGAATTGGGGGCTATGTATTAGAGTCATTTCTAGATGTCACCCTTTTTCCATCCTCTAGGCAAGATTAATATGAATTTCATGAGGCCTCTAGAGTTTAAGAAAAAAGCTAATGCTTATTGAATGCTTTGAGTTAAGTAGCAGCACCTCAAGGCAATAACAACACCTCAAGGTCTCTTCCACCTCTTTGATCTGATGAAAAATTGAATAATAAATATAAACTGGCTATGATAGAAACCAATGAGCGAATCACTTTTTATGTGAAATTAATTAACAGAGGAAAAGGTTTAAAAAGGTTGCCCTTCATCTTCCCTGAATTGGGAGCTTATCCTTTAGACTTTAGGTTTTGTTCATTTGGGATACAGTCAACAAATATTTGTTGAGCCTTGACTGAGTGTTAGGCACTGTTTTAAAATTATTTTATTTGTATTGGTAATAAGAAGATGGTGATCCTTGCCCATATAGAACTTACAAATGTTAAAGGAGGCAGAGAGAAAACAAGAAAATCTATAACCTAAATATAAAATTATCAATCGTGATCACTGTAATTAAGAAGTTGATGGAGTTGAATAATAGAATAGCAGGATGGGAATGCCATACTAACGCATGGCCATTAAAAACTAAGTGATCCTATGTAACACATATGCACAGAGATGTTCTTTATGGTTTCATAGATTTGATGTTAGTGCAACCCATCCTTTAATATATTATATATTGCCACCCTTAGATGGTCTTTGGTAAACCACATCTGAATTTTTGATTAGGAAATGTGAAATAAAGACTTCAGCTTATTCCCTGAAGGGGTTGAATACCAATTAACAATTCAGTATGAATAACATTTCCATCTTTACCTAACGAGCACATTTTTTAAAAGGTTGTCCATTTTATGAAAATGAGTAGAAATCGAAAAATGCAATGCTGATAATGCTAAGAAGGATAGACTCATGAAGATTATTATGCATATTGTATTAGCCTCGGGTGGCTCTGAATGCATTAGATATAAGCTGGTAGATGGTGGGCTACATGAGGAAGAAAAATAAAATCAAAGAAGACATAAAATTTGCTGACCCTGCAAAAACCTCAAAGTTGTGCCTAAAAGATGAGATTTAATCGAGTATTTTTAAAAACTAGATGCTAGGTCTTATGGAATAGAAACTTGTTTCCTATCCTGTGAGTCTATTAAATATTTTGCCATTAAGAATTTATTTAAAAATTCTTAACTGCATTATGTAGAAATTACATGGAATGTGTCTTATACATTGTCCTTTCCCCCAAAGTGTTATTTCTTCCCATTTTATACTTAATAGAGTAGAGGTTAAGTAAATGGATGAACATAATATAACTAGAAAATTGCATAGATAGGATTAAAATGTAGAATGTTTTGGCTTCAAAGTCTATATTCTTTCTAACTCATGACTTCCTTATAAAAATGTGTTTATCAGTGTTTTTGGTTGGATCATCACAAAACTGGGTTCTTCCTTCACTCGTATAGACAGAAATAAAGAGTGAAATTATAACATACAAGGGAGTAATTTGAAATATGCTCATTTTTCTTGCTGTTGTCAAAAATGAGTATTTTATATTGTTTTCTTTTTAAAATACAATTTGCTTTCTTGCACAGAAAAATATATCCATTTTTCTTTAGAAATTTACTAAATTTTTAATTTGCTAATCCCAAGGGAATGATTATTTACTTCGGATTAAGTATAGTCAATTGGTATTACGATGCTGGGAAGTAAAGTGCAGAATTCTATTAAGGACTTAGTGATTTGGATTTGTCAAAGAAGAGTCACTTGGTGATGTAATTTGCATTGTCATGTATATGCAAAGTTCTGTTTCAGCTTGGAGACTTTATTTTTGAATTTTCACTGAGAAGATATTGGCTTTCTGTTTAGTCATTACCCTGGACACACATGTATAGAAAGAGTAACTCCTTAGTACATGTGCTTTCGAAATATTGCCTATGATCGGTGCCTCCTTAGGGAAAGTGAGTTTTTTGTTAAGAGTCTGAAAGTCTATTTAGGTAAGTTGTTTTCAAAGAGTGTCCTGAAGCTTACTTGGTCTGACTTAACAGCAAAGTCAATTTAACAGAGTCTGCCTTGTAGAATCCTGGATCTATCAGAGATTTAGTTCTCCATGCTGTGTGGGAAAATTATACTGGCCGATTTCAGGAGAAGTTACTGTGGGAACACAATTTGGCACATTTCTGCTGAAGCCAGAAACCTGGATGCTTTGTTCTTTGTGAGGTATCAAAAATAAAAATTCATGAAATTCTGACATCCTGCCTGCTCTTTTATCTGGGTTAAATGCTGTGGTAAAATTCTCTTTTGGTTGAAATATTTAAGAAGAAAAGCAATACATATGAACAGACACACATTTATACACACACACACACACACACACTCACACACACACTTGCTTTTCTTTACTTGAATTATCTTGTTGAATCCTAATTACTGTACTCATATACTGCTTCTTCCCAGGGAATATAGAATATTACTGTTATCAAGATATGCCACACATATCCTCACTGGTGACCTACCCTCTCAATTCTCTTTGCTGGTTTATTGGATTAAAATAGAGAAGCAGAAATCTTATGTAGGAGGAATATGTTGACAAGCGGTGGGTTTTATCTTGATAATTTCACCAAATATATGAATTGACTTTGTCAATCACTAAAGTAAGTGTGCTGAATGCCCTCTGTGTGTGCATCAGGACAAGTGGTCTAATCAAGTTCAAATGTTCTGTGTCTATTTGGCTCAGCTTAATTAAAATTCAGCCCTGCTTTTGAGCAAGCCACAGTGGGTTGGCAGACCTTCAAAGGGCTATATTGCAGCAAACAATAAAAGTGATAAAGGCACACAATAGCAATAAATACAATGCAAATGCCCCTGTTACTCACAAATCCAGTGGAAAGTGATTGCTTGGAACATGCTTATGCACTTCTCATCATAAAATTAAAGTTTTTGCATCACTGTATTTTTAAGTTTGCCTACATTCTCCTTGTCAATGGGCTTGCTTTTTTTTGTTTGTTTGTTTTACTACTAATGGAGTGAAAGAAAATGATAGTAAGATAAATCAGCTCAATACAAATCAAATACTTTTTAAATTTTTACAACTTTTGTGTTATTTTTTACACATATGGGTGACAACTTACTAAAAGGATTTTTAGCTGTATGAAGAAGACAGCCATAATTCATCCACCATTCATTTGTAGTGGAGGTGGTATATTCTTAGTGATCATCCTTTTTTTTTTTTTTTTTTCCAGTCCACTGTTTTTGGCTGGCTGCCACGGTCCCAGATTTTCTCACAAACTGCCATCTGGCATTCTTGCTGTCCCTCACATATAGCTTTGTCAGGACCTCCTCCAAGCAGGCTGGAGAATTTCACAGCTCGGGGACATGGGAGTATACACGAAATTGCAGCCACTTCAGGGTTGATTTCTCACCTACAACCCACGTATCTGTCACTGCTAGATGTTTAGTGGAAAGAGCTGCTAGGGCACTGGAGATTAGGGGACCTGGAAAGAAGTATCAACTCACCTCTGATGAGCTGTATTTGTAGCCACTCTGCATTTGAAGAACAGAGATTTTAAAAACCTGATCTCTGTATTTTACATAATCATTGTGGAACATAACTGTGGGTAAATTATTATGAAAGATGCTTCTAAAAATTCAAGATGGAGATATTGATATTATAGTATCTCTTATAGCACACATGATTGGTGTATCATTTCAAAGTCTTCAATGAATGCTTTTATCTAGTCAGATGGAATCTGTATATATAATTCCACAACGTAACTAAGATATAAGAGAAGGAAAGTTTCACATTGCATCCAAAATACATACATGAGGCCACCAATGGTAGAAATCTGGAAGTGTTTTTGTTACAGTTTTCAATGCAGTGAAACACTATCTCTTCTGTGTGTATGCTTTAGGTTTCATTTTGGCTTCTAGGCTTTAATCAAGCACTGAGATAGTTCTTATAAAGATATGTTTCACCATTGTATTAACTACGTCACTGACTTCAATAGGTGAAAGAGATGCACTGGGATAGAGCCATCACAACTGTTCACAAAATTTTGGCCAGTGGAACGGCTACTCACAAGGCCAAGATTTTGTGAACCGTGGTCTATGGCTGTATCTCAGTACATCTCTTATCTTCTGGAGTGGAAGCCACATGCTTTTCACTTCTTTTATATTTCATCCATTACCTACTAATTGCCCTTAAATCATCCTAAACTTTGATTGTTTTCTTATTCTATTCAAATAATAAATGGCAGAAAATAAATTTGAAAACACTATTTAATTATTAATATAAGTAACATGCTCTCTTAACACGCTGAAGAATATCATACTTTCAAGTGAGAGAAGCCAGATCAAGTGTTAGTTTTTATTTTAGATGCCACGTTAAGATAATAGCCTTTAGAAAAGGCGTACACCTGTACTGACACACTGACAGTATGCGTTCAATGAAAGATTCAATGAAATTCCTGCTGCAGAGTATTGACTGTGACATTTATATTTCGCATCAAACAATTATATAGATTCCAAATATCTAGAAAGTAAAATTGTAAACACAACTAAAATCATTTATTTCTTGGATAATTTAATCAATATTTCTCTGTGAACATAAAATATAGAACAGTCAGTGGTCAATACTTTTGGGAAATTTCCATCATAGTATAATAAATATTTTGGGAAGATAAACTTATACTTGTAGAAAATAAAATTTTCTTAAAATGTGTCATGAATATATTGCTCAAATTTATTATAATATAGGTTATGTTAGAAAAAATATTTCTAGGTAGTTATATTAAATGGTTATGACAAATGCCAATGAATGTCAGGTTAAACAAGTTTGCAGTATTTTCAAGACATGCAGTAATTTGGTAAATTATTGTATTTTAACAACAGATGTATTTTCTGATTTTTTTTTAATTTTCTGAATTTTAATGTGCAGAACTTAATACTATAGTAACCAAACAAAAATGAAAATCTCAAAAGGTATTGTTTTTCTAAAGCCAAAAACAAATAAAAAATTAGATGCACCAGTGGCCCCCAGGTGGACATCCGTAGTCTCCAATTGAACAGTTGTTTCATTCTTAAGTGGATGTGACCATAATCTGCTTTGAGAATTATATTCAAACTTTATCAGTCTTTGTTTCAGTCTGTCCAACGTCTGAGCCAAATCCTCCAGCTTTCCTTAGAGATCATATCTAGAATAAGCTTACCTTGTACTACATCTCAGAAGTTTCTTGAAACTAAATCGGGGATAGGATCGTTGCTAAGTAAGCTTTCATTGATCTGGATCAGAAATGTCTGCCTGAAATGGGAATTAATCTAAAATCCTTAGACATGTTAAATAGTTCTCTATTTCAGTGCAACAGACAAGTCTTCACTGATTCTTTTCAGTTTGTTATCTGAAGCTTAAGTTTCCTACTTTGTTTTTTCCTGTTGCTCACTTTTTACCTATAACTAAGAGTGAGGCCGAATATATATACCATCAAGTTGCTAAAGGAGAAACAAAGTAGGTAGGATCTGGGGCCAGCCACTCTGCCAGTGACCGTCTGTTGAGATCTTTCTGGTCAACCAACTGTAAATATATATGAGACGTGGATGTCTCCAGTATAGAATCAAAATGCCAGATTTGAGCATCCTGTGTGGCTAACCCAACAATGATGGTATCCATATGTAAGACGGTTTTATTTTGTACTGCTTTCATATAAACCCTTTGGAGGTCTTTGAATAGGGATTTTTTTCTTCTGTAATTTTAAATACCTCAATGCCAATGAGATACGAAACTCATAGCTGTAACTTTTCCTACAATTAGGGACAACAATTATAATTTGGAAAAGTAGATGACTAAGCAAATGTATATGAACATATACATCTTCAAATATAAATGCTTTCTTAATGGAGACTTGCTCATAGGAATCAGAAATGTGTAGTTTGTTTGCTGTTGTATCAACCTGCATTTGACTATGATTCTGTTCTAAATGTAAGTCGTGTCTCAATTTTTGATTTTGTTATGGAGTCTTTTAAAGAGACAAGAACATATCAATAGAAGAAACAGATTCTACTGTGTTTATGCTTGTGTTTGTGTACAAGAGCATTCACAAAATATTCATACTTTTGAACTAACTCCCCCAGAAAAATTTAAAACTAAAAAGACTTAAAACATATGACTGGCAAGAGCTTCAAAAACCTGAGAACTCTGTGCTTATCAGATAAAAGAAGAAGCAGCATTATGAAAATGTATCTGGATACCATAAGATAATTTCAAACTACTTCAAGTAAAAACAGAGTGAGAGGGGCTCTTTGTTCATCTGACCTTATATTTTATAAAAACTCAACCTTTGATTCCATGATAAATAGAATAGCAAAATCCCATAATGTTAGATATATATATCATCTTTGATCTTCTGAAATGTTATGTATGTCAAGTTAAAAAAATATTGAAGTGTGATGGTAATAATACAATGCAAATATTTTGACCAAAACTGGTTACTTTGCGAAGACGGAAATGATATTGAAGTACTTGTTTTTTCAAGAGTCATATGGAGACATACATATATTTGGATAGCATAAAACTTAGGAAAAAATTATTGTTAATGAGAGTTCTGAGATAGAATTTTATGTTTAGATTTAATACTTTTAAAATAACATTTTTCAAAATGCAAATTGAAATATTATATGGATTCATACCATATTATACACAGGTAGTGTTTATTTACCTTTTGTTTAACAATTATTTATTGAATGTCTTTTTTTGTGGGAGATGCTGTAGTAGGCACTAGTAATTATGTGAATTATAAAACAGATGCAATCCCTGACATTGTGGACTTACTTTCGAGTTTGGTGCTATAAAACCTGGTGCTCTTTCAATCAAATATAGGTTGAATTATTGGCTTCAATTTTTACTGACTGAATCCTTTTGAATTTCAATACCTTATGAGAAAGCTATGGCTTAGATAGAATATAAAACTTGGTGGTCAATAATGGAAGTAGGAAATAAAACCAAGCTTGCCTGACTGTCAAGTCAATAATTTCCCCATTATTCTAGATTAGATAATAAATGTATAAGTGTGAATTTAAAACTGCAAAGTATGGTAGAAATAACAATTGGCTTTATAATAGCTATTTAATTTTATTTAATATTCCTTGGCAATTTTATTTATATAAATTACCAATATTTATTGAGTGCCTACTATTTGACAAACATAGTTTGATATCTTGGGGATATTTTCAGGAACAAGAAAATAAGTCCTACTTCTCAGAGTTCTGAAGTTTTAGCATGAAAATACAGACAATAAACAAACACTTGAGAAAATGTTTAGTGCTAAACACTATGGTAAAAAGTAAATCAGGGAAACCAGATGCTCAGGAAGTCTTTTCCAAGTGGACCTCAATGACTGAAAGAGCCAGCCATGCTAACGTGGGGAAGAATGTTTGAGAAAGAAGGAAAATGTAGTGCAAAGCCCTGAGAATGGAATGAGGTTGGTATGATCAAAGGTCCAAGAGAAATCAAGTGTGGCTAGAGCACTAGCTTTTAAAATGTGATGACCAGACGAGCAACCTCATCATCCAAGTATTTATTAGTATTCTAGGCATGTTAATTTCCTTGATTTGAAAATTATGCTGTGATTCAGTAAGACCTTAACATTCAGCGAAATTGAGAGTAAAGGGTATGTGGCAGCATTTCATTGTCCAATTTTTCCAATTTTTTTTTGGCAAATTTGAAAATACTTGACAATGAAAATTTAAAAAAGAAATGAGCACTATACAGCAAAAATGAAAGGTTTTAAGCAGTGCAACCAGTGGAATACTGTGATCTAGTTTGCGTTTGAAGAAAAATATTATTGCTATATGATATGAAAAATGGGTTAGAAGAGGGAATATAATGCAAACACAATGACCAGTGAAGGAGCTGTTGCCATTGTCCAGAGGAGACATGATGGTGACTGGGACTGGGGTGACGGCAGTAGAGATCAGCTGTGAGCAAATAGATCCAAGATAATATAATTTGAAGATACAATTGACAAGGCTTACTGATTGATTGATTGTGAGAAGGAGTAACAGAAATAGACAAGTTAAGAATGCTTAGGTTTTAGACCAGAGCCACTGGCTTGATGCTAGTGATATTTATTTATTGAGAAGGCAAAGATTGAAGTAGGAGGTTGTCAAATAATGACAGGTGATTAATTTTTATAAGTAAATTATTAAAGGAAATCTAAACAGACAATTTGCATTTTCTTTGAGTATTTGTAATTAGTAGCTGGTAGTGACAAATTTAGCTTGATGAATGCCATATTGTCTATAAATAAATTAACTCACTTGAGTGTTCTCATATTTTTCCCAGTTTTTTTAGTTGAATGCAGTTTTAGAACATTAAATTGTTCCATATATTAAATAAAATAATTAAACAATACCAACAAGTACTCTTAATTTGCTCTTATAAATTTGTATATCCTTATGTAATTTATCATTTTATTCAACAAATACTTGTGGAGTGGCTACTTTGTACCAGGTACTCTTTCAATCACTGGAAATATAACACTGAACAAATAGGCTGAAATCTCTGCTCTGATAGAGCTTTCATTCTGGTACATTCTAGAATGAGGCATTTTAAGAAAACAAAATTATGATGTGTGAGTGGAATAGACAGTTTAAACAAGAAGTTAAATGACGATTAAGTCAGATAATACCAAGGATATGGACAAAATTGAAGTCAATAAGGAGCACTGATAATATGAGAAAGGAAGGGTTTGGGTCTTGAGGGTGTTTTAACTTAAAATAAGGTCATTAGGAAAGACCTCTTTGATTAAGAGTTGAGGGATGGAATTACAAAGTGCTAAGAAGAAAGGTCATAAATGTGGGGGAACAGGCAGATATAGGGAGCTTTGTATACTTATTTCAAACACGACCGTGTGATTTCCTGAATGACTGCATGGATGGCATTGCCGTTTATCGAAATGGAGAAGACAGCCAAAAGTGTAGGTCTGCATTGTGGGCATGTTTGGGAGATCACTTTGGACCTGATAAATTTGATATGCCCTTTAGACTTCCAAGTAGAGATGCCAGTGGCTGGTAGGATTTAAGAGATCGTAGATTGCATGAGAGGACCATACCTCTGAATAGCAAGTGTTGTATCAAATTAAGTAGTTATATTTCAGGATTTTTTGTGTTTGTTGTTGTTCCTAGGGAACTGATATACGGGAATAAGTTCTTGATAGGTTTAAATGCAGTGAAGAGTGATTTTCTCAATTCTTATGAGAATTTGGATCAGAATAATTTTATTTCAGTGAAAAATCGGAAATATCAAATGCAGCTTAATTGCACTGACATTATTAAAAGAATGAGGACTTAAGCATATGGCACATTTAATTAAAATATTACTCTTATAGAAAGGTGATCATAGTAGGGGACTTTTTTCTTTCTTAAAGCATATTATATGTCTTCAGCAGTACTTATTTTTACAAAATGCAGAAGACTATATTTAAGATGATTTCTACTTCATGTTATTATGTGGTAAAATAAGGAAATACATGAAGCTGTGTTATGTTAGTTTGGGTTATCTTTGAAGCCTTTGATTGGGAATTGACTACTAAACACTGTAAATAATATATAAGCACTAAGTTCTGAATGTGAATGTGATCTTAGATAGTCACCAAGACACTATGTTTCCTTTGTTTTCCTAGCAAATGTAGGGGGCAATAATGTCAACTATTATGCATTTATTTAAAAAATATTTTGAAAATGAAAACAAGCTATAGATACACCTATAAATGTGAATATATTTTCAATTCTTCAACAAAATATGTTTTAAAATAAGAAAACCTGTTCTTTTTCTCATCTTCACTAATCTCTTTTTAGCAGGAAAGATTATTTTCTGTTTGGAAATAACAAGGCTTAGGCAGTAAGTAAGCGTTGGAGAGAGGAACAATAGCTCTACTCTAGAACAGATTGAGGAATCATACTTAAAAGTACCCATAATTAACTTGGAAATTAATTGGAAGAAAAGGAAGAAAATTAGGAGAAATTACTTTGCTAGAGATTGTTTTGCATTGATCAAATGATAAAAATGTCCTCTTTGAGGTTTTCATTTAGGATCCCTGAACTGATATTCATATTATTGCTGTAGAGGTATTATAAATTCCCAGTCATTAGCGTAAGGATTTAGTGACAGATCTGAGGTTCTCCAAAAACACCTCAATGCCAAGCAAATGATTCTGCTATTAGTCTTCTTAATGCACCTGGCAATTTCCTGTCCTTCTACTTTGATCTTCTTTCTCTTCTCAGCTTTGCAATATTAAGAAAGGGGTAGTGGCAAAAAGACTGTCAACTTAGAAGGCTAACTTTGGGGGAAATCAGTATAGCACAGCCATCCCCCAAAAGCTTCCTTTGTGTTAATGCGAACTTCCACACAATATTTACCAACTTCTATGAACCAGAAAAGGCTCATTCTTTAAAAAAAAAAAAAAAAAGCTTTATTGAGTTATAATTTACACACTACATAATTTACCTATGCAACATTTAAGATGCAGTGGTTTACAGGATATTCACGGCGTTGTGCAACCTTTACCAAAATTAATTTTAGAACATTTTCATCATTCCAAAAAGAAACCCCATGCCTATTAGCAGACAGTTTTCATTTTCCTCCAAATACACCCCCTGCCTTCCTCAGTCTTGTGCAACTACCAGTCTACTTTCTGTCTTTATGGATATGCTTAGTCTGGACATTTAATAAAAATGAAATCAAGTCATATGTGTCCTTTGTGACTGGCTTCTTTCATGTACTGTAATGTTTATAAGGTCCATCCATATTATGGCATCTATCAGTACTTCATTTCTTTTGATTTCCACACATAGTCCATTATATGGATGTAGAAAATTTTATTTACCCACTAATCATTTGATGATCATTTGGACAGTTTCTATTTTGGGCTATTAGGAATAGTGTTGCCATAAAATTTTTTGTACAAGTCTTTGTGTGGACATTTCTTTGGGGCATATTCCTAGGAATGGAATTGCTGGGTCATATGATAATTCTATTTTTAATCTTTTGAGGTACTGCCAGACTGTTTTCTAAAGTGGCTGCACCGTTAACATTCCGAATAGCAGTGTATTAGTCTTCTTATTTCTCTGTTGATCTCCACCAACAATTGTTATTTTCTGGGTTTATTTTTTGTGTGTGTGCGATACGATACTCTGAACATAAAATGTACCATTTTACTGTGTACAATTAAGTGGCCTTAAGTACATTCACAACCTTGTGCAACCATCACCATTATCTAGTTCCAGGGCTTTTTCACGATCTGATTGTAGCCATCATAGGATGTGTGATGTGGTAACTCATTGTGATTATGATTTGTATTTCCCTGATTTCTGACAATTCTGGGCATCTTTTTGCGTGATTATTGGCCATTTATGTATTTTTAAAGAAATATTCAAATCTGTTGCCAGTTTGTAAACCGGCTTTTAAAATTATTGAATTATAATAATGAAAAGACTCATTCTTAAGTTAACAGTGAATGTATTTCATGAAAAACTCAACCACCCCATGGTTTGAGTTTAAATGTATTTGCCAGTGATCCTGGACTTACCCAGTGTGCAGATATTACATCTTTATGACATCAGAACATTGATGTCAAGTGCTTATTAGTTCAGGGTAGTGTGGAAGAAGTTGTACAAAGCAGGCACTTTTATACCCGTCTCTCTTAGAACATTTATCTCTAAAAAACATACATGAAACAACTGCCGAAATCCAGATGCATTTGTTGTATAACATTAATTTATAGGATGTTAACTTGTTTTGTTGTAAACTACTGGAGTGCTTTGAAGAGGAATTTTCTTAAATCATATTCTTGAGAAAAGTATTAAATCAGAAGGTACACATATGGATGTGCTTATTAGTACGATAACTCTATGTTGGTGATATTCAGTGTATAGTTTTCAGAGCTGAAGTGAGCTTTCTGTTTCCACAGTTTAAATGAGATGTGTTTCAAAATGACACTTAGGATTATCTGATGGAGATGTTGTCCCCTGTCATATTTATTATTTAATCTTATATGGTCTCAAAAAGAGAAAATCATCTTTTTGGCATACTGGCATACTTAATTTATGCAGCATACTATATGAAAAGACTCATTTCACTATAAAGGGAGGACTGAGCCAAACCAGAGAATGGAATAGCCTGCTTTATTTGCAAATGGATAACCATAGACATGTCCAGTTATTATTAAGATAAAAAGGAAATGATGACAAAACCAAGATCTTGGCTATGTTAACAAATTTCAGTTTCTCAGTCTATTTCTGAAAATGTTGAGTTCCTTCCAAGATCCTATGTTCCCCCCACCCCCACAACCAGATTTATTCCAGGCGATAGTAAATACACCTGGTATTCAAGGGAAAATATTCACATATTCACTTTTAAAGCCAGTTTTGAAGGAGTCTCCAAGACATTGAAGGGAACCAGATGGTGTGCAGACCATTCTACAAGGTTTATGATTAGTTTGGCTCAAGCAGCTGGTCTCTGCAATGAAAGAGTTGTCATGGTAGAAAAATCCTCTTTTCCCTCAGTGCAGCTGGGGTTGTCTAGGGACGACTTTTCCCAGGCAAGTTTTCTCTCTCCATTGGGCGTTTGCAAACTCTGTTGTACTTAGAGAAGTTAAGCCATTTCTGTTGAACCAAGATGACAAAAAACACAAATGAGCCAATGTTATTTTTTTTTTATTTAGCTCAGGATGGTTTAATTGCCTTAAAAACAAAAAAAAAGTTTTCACCTCTGAGTGGGCCTTTTCTGTCCAGTATTAGAAATAACAACTGAGACTATTCAGGAAAAAAAAAAAAAAAAGATGGCACTCTTCCAAAAGAGAAAGTGAACTTCAACACAATTCTCAGATTCAAAAGGATTGCAAAGGACGATTATTTCTGCCAGCTTTGGTCATTTGACAGCTACAATTCTCCTTCTTCAATATGTCATCACAAATCTCTCTCAACTTATTAATGAGAATCCTGCATTTAATTCTTTCATGTGTATGGAGAGGGAGGTGGGGTGGAGAGGGAGACTGAGAGAGAACTTTCACCTTCTTTATGTGATAAGATGTTTAAATGTAATTGACTGTTCTGCTTTTGCCATTAAAATGTTATTTTGCATTCCCATCGTATTGATTTTAAATTGAAACTCAATGCTTTTGCAAAGACAGTCTTGGGTTTGTAAATAGATAGGTTTTATTGCAAAGAGAGGAATATTTATCTGAACAGATACATGAGTGTTTCCATAAAGAATGGGCCTATTTTACTTTATCAGCAACTAAGGGGAAGGTTAATGGCTATGATGTATCTTTTCTGTTGTGTGTGAAACATGCAGTGTTCTTGCTGTTGAGATTTATGGTATGGAAGACAAAGCAGGTGCTATTCCAAGCCTTCTTTCAACAGCGGAGTATAAACTAGGGCCTGAACTTATCTGTCAAAAAGTAAGTTAAAATAACGTTAGGGAAAGCCTAGAATTTCACACTTTTGCATACCTTCCTCTCTAGCTCAGTAATTTAGGCAGCGTGATTAATGACCACTGTTATTTGTGAGCTTTCCAAGTCCCTACAGACATAATGAACTCGACTTTTCAGCCACGTAGAAGGAAACAGGCTGTTAGAGCTCTACGACACGACATGTTAATAATGATGAGCTCTCTGCAGTTGGGAAGAAAGGAAAAAAGAGAAAAATCTTCTCATGTCCTATAGTCTCAACTTCAAACATCTTCTACTCCCTCTCTTTCTTATTTCTCCATCTTCTTCCTGCCTACACACACACACACACACACCCCACACACACACAGAATTTATCTATACTTTTATTAACCCAGAATCTAAGTCTGGCTGTACTTAGTCTTGCCTCTTATTTTTCCTTCATATCAAGCAAGCAAACCATGCTTACTGATTTCCTTGTCAGCATATCATATGGATTTGTCTTTCCCCCTGTTCTGTTCACCCTGTTGTCTTGTGTTTATGCTAGCCCAATCCCTGAGTTAATTTAGGCTCCAGGCACTGTCTGCTTTTTGAGGTAATATAACCTCTTCATTTTCCTGTGTCTTATTTTAATCCAAGCAGTTTTTTTTCTTGCTTTTCAAAATCTTCTTTTTATTCTGACCCCACCTCCAAAGATTGTATATGCTCCTTTTTTTGTTATCTCTAATGTAAATATCTCTTATCCTTTTTAAGTTCAATATTCATTTCCATCAAGATGTACTTTAAATGCATCTTCTTGCATAATCCTTTTCAGATCAGCTTCACCTCATAAGGTCCATTCTGATAAACTGCTTACAATGTTTTTACCCCATAATACTAATCATATCTTAGACTACTTACTTAAATAAAATACAACTTCTTGCACATATGCATTTGTTCTAAGGATAGTTGCTTTGTTATCTATATAGTCAGTATTCAATGCCTTTTCAAATATAATTCAACAAGGACTGTTTTCAACCTCAAAGAAGTGAATGAACAGTCACTAACTTTAAACTTCCATCAATCCCACAGCATTCCCCAGCTCTTCCAGAGTACCTGTGGAAATTAGATTCCTTGTAAGCCCCTGGTAATTTTAAGAGTCTGCTGCTTGCTACAAGATAGCAGAAATTTGTGTGTTGGTTAGTTCTGATCCTGAAAACCTTGCCCGTATCAAAGAAAGAATATTTCCTGAATCTCCCTATGATATAGTAAAGTAGTGGGGAGAAATTAATCTCCAGCCTTCGCCAGTGTTTTTACTGGATGCTGCATAGCGTCCTTCCTGTTATGGAGTGTTTCTTTGACTAGAAAAAGGATTAGGTCTCACTGTGGGAGAAAGGCATAATCTGGTGAAGCTTGTACGAATTTTCATTTACATCCCTTCTTTTTGTCTTGCAAATTACTATTCTTTTTCTCTCTCATTTCCACCCTAGAAGTCCCTTAGATGCTCTCTTTATTCTCCATTGCTCTCTGATTCTCTTTTATTCAATTCTATGCTCCTTGAATACAGGTCTTATGTCTTGTTTACCTTTGTATTATTATAGCTATCTCTGTGCCTTCCACACAACAGGTGTTCAATAACGATTTGCTGAATTGAATTGAGTAATTTTGGATTTGCTGAATTGAATTGAGTAATTTTGGAAGACTAGTCTATATTATAGACACTGATAATTTCCTTTTATTCTACAAAAAAGATTTTCTATTCCAATTTTTCTTACCAGTGTCATACCACTCACAATACAGCATGCTGCTATTCCATCAGCCCAGAGAATGTGTGTGAACATAGCTACTCAGGTATTCCTTATTTTTTCTTTTGAACTAATCTTAAAGACACTGATTATATCTCTCTTATGAAGAGTGATTATACAATTTTGTGATAGTTCTTTTTTTACAAGTTTATCTTCCTAGTGGACTGTAACTTTTTTTTTTTTTTTTTTTTCCAAAAAGGAGACTATTTCTCGGTATCCCTGGGATATAGCATGATGTGTGATAAATAGTTATTGCTCTTTTTTTTTTTTTTCAGAGTGTGATCTTCGGGTGATCTTTTCATGCTTTTTCCATCCTTTCCTCATATTGTCTTTGACTTGTCATAGTTTCTGCCTTTCACAGTGCCTCCTAAATTCATCTATTACTCTCACCTTTCTTTCCACTTTTCTCAGGTGAGAAATACACATTTATCTTCATTTATCCTGGAAGGTGTTCTCCTTAACAACAGTGTCACACATGACACACTATACATTGCATGCTCTATAAAATAAAACATAATATATGAGAGAACAAATTCGTATGTTTTATTGTAATCAAAAGTTTTTTTCAAAAATCTTACATACAGTATTAATTTTTCAGTTTCCTCTGATATGAAAGACACCCTCACTTTATGAGAAAAAAAGTCTTAGAATATGAGAGCTGAAAAGTGCCTTAGGGAGATCAGTTGGCACACACATATGTTGCATAGAAGGTAGGAAATTACTGCATAATCACACAAGTAATCAGTGACACAGTGTCTAGATAACCCAAGTCTTCTAGTATAATTATAAGGCCACATATCCGTCATGGTGACTCATGTCTTTATTCACACTGACCCTGTCTTTAATTGTGTGGCTTTTCACAGAGAAAAAAATGGTGGTCTTTGTAGATCTAAAATGAGTGAATATTTCCTGGTAGATACATTCATTTTTCACATTTTAGTATAATCTTAGTGGATTTTAATTTTTACTAAACTACTTAGGAAAATAAGATTAAATAAGTATATTTTTTAAAGATTTGACCTTCTAAAAGTTCATTTAAAAGAAAGAAAAATTATATGAATTGATGTCAAATGAGCAAACTTATTCAAAGTGACCTTAGTTGCAAATTCATTCTGAGATCATCAGATATTAAAGCAGTGCCTTTAGAAACGTTATTCTTCATATTACCAAATGAAAGCAATTTAAATGTCTATTAATAGTAAAATGTATAAGAAATTGTGGTAAATTCACACAATGAAGAACTTTTTAAAAAAAAGTTTTATTTATTTTTTTAAGACGGAGTCTCGCTGTGTTGCCCAGGCTGGAGTGCAGTGGCGTGATTTCGGCTCACTGCAACCTCCACCTCCTGGGTTCAAGCAATTCTCCTGCCTCAACTTCCCGAGTACCTGGGATTACAGCTGCATGCCAGCATGTCCAGCTAAATTTTCTTTGTATTTTTTTAGTAGATATGGGTTTCACCATGTTGGCCAAGCTGGGCTAGAACTCCTCACCTTGTGATCTACCCGCCTTGGCCTCCTAAAGTGTTGTCATTACAGGTGTGAGCCACCATGCCAGGCCCCAAGAACTATTTTATCATGAAAATGATAGAACTAAACTACAGGCTGTAGCATGGATTAAGCTTATAAACATAATCAAAATAAGTTAGACCCAAATTAATACTTATTATATAAATCTATTTTTATGAAGTTATAAAGTTCAAATCTGTGATATTCGAAACAAGATGGTAATTAGTGCTGGAAGGAGGGAAGGCCAGTGTTTTGGATGAGGCAGGAAAGGTGCTTCGGAGTACTGGTAATATTTCTTGACCTGACTGATGATTACACAGGTGTGTTCATGTTGTGATCATTCAGTAAGCTTGGGATTTTTGTACCTCGCTATATGTATGTTTTGTTTAAATAGCCAAAATTTTTAAAGAAATCTAAAGGGGAAATTTATTGAATACCATTAGTTTTTAAAATGTGTTTTTGTTTTTAAGAGTTTTAAAAAGTAGTCATATTTTAAATTTACATATTGTTGGGAAAATTCTGCCAATAATAGGATAAACCGATAAATTTCAATTGAAATATTGAAAGCAACTTGTCTTGGTAAAAGATGAGATGTGAGGGTGGAAGTCGGATTATAACTACCCAAAATATCATAGTGATAACACTTTAATTTTTCTTTTTTGTGAGGGTGGGGACAGTACCATTATAAAAATACAAACATAAGCTGCCTTTTTTTTTTTTTTTTTTGAGACGGAGTCTCGCTCTGTCACCCAGGCTGGACTGCAGTGGCCGGATCTCAGCTCACTGCAAGCTCCGCCTCCCAGGTTCACGCCATTCTCCGGCCTCAGCCTCCCGAGTAGCTGGGACTACAGGCGCCCGCCACCTCGCCCGGCTAGTTTTTTGTATTTCTTAATAGAGACGGGGTTTCACCGTGTTAGCCAGGATGGTCTCGATCTCCTGACCTCGTGATCCGCCCGTCTCGGCCTCCCAAAGTGCTGGGATTACAGGCTTGAGCCACCGCGCCCGGCCAAGCTGCCTTTTTATATCACCAAATAAGTAATTGAAATTTAAGGAAATCAACCAGTTATGTGTGCACACACACACACACGTGTGCGCGCGCGTTCTCATAGAGTGAAGGGTTAGTTGATATACTGACTGAGTGCAATATACAAGAAAATGTAGACCCTGAAGACAAAAAAGGGGAAAAAATCAACTTTGCCTAGGAGAATAATAAATTAAATATAATTATAGGAAGGAGGGGAATCAGGGTAGGTGTAAAAAGGGTTTCCTGAGAAAATAAGGAAGTGAGGAAGGGCATTCCAGGCATAAAGTATGCTTGCTATGTGCAAAACAACAACAGTGGGAAGTAGCATAGAGTCTTCCATGTACGTACTACAAGTGGGCATGTGATGGTGGAGCTACAGTTGGAAAGGTAGGTAGGGGTCGTATTATCTAGCCAGATTTCCTAGAGTTTAAGTTCATTTACTCATGCATAGGGAGATCTGGAGAGAATTTAATGAGGGGAGGGACATCAGGTGACAAGTACCTTCAAGAATTTAAGCAAGGGAAGGGTTTTATGGTTGCAGTGATTAGGACACATTTGAGGAATATTTGGACAATAAAGTTAGTGGAACTTGTATTTTTATAGGATGTAAATGAAGGGGCACAGGGAAGCCAATGAAGGTGATTCCTGAGTTTGTTTTGCATAACTTGTCACATGATATGCCACAGACATAAAGGGGAAATGCTTTCAAAGAGATCTGTGTTTTTCTCAAATTTTACCCAGTATATTTGCATAAAGTCCAGTGTGGATTGGAACTACGGCAATTTTATTCATTTCCACAGCTTAAGTACGTGTTATTTTGTTCAGTTAACTGAAAACGAAACTATACCTGACAGGAAGCTGATTACTTATATGCTAATGTGACAGTATTATAGATCATAGGACTCATAACGCCTATTAATTTGGTAAATGGGAAAAACAAAACTGTATACTATGTAATAAGTATTTATGTTATATATATAAGATATAGTTGATTTAGGCTGGGTGTGGTGGCTCACACCTGTAATCCCAGCATTTTGGGATGCCGAGGCGGCTGGATCACCTCAAGTCAGGTGTTTGAGACTAACCCAGCCAACATGGCAAAACCCCATCTCTACTAAAACTACAAAAATTAGCCAGACATGGTGGTGTGAACCTGTAGTCCCAGCTACTTGGGAAACTGAGGCAGGAGACTCACTTGAACCCAGGAGGCAGAGGTTGCAGTAAGCCAAAATCGCACCACTGCATTCTAGCACTATACTCCAGCCTAGGCCACAGAGTGAGACTCTGTCTAGGAAAAAAAAACAAAAAAAAAATGAAGATATAATTGATTTAATAAATGCTTATGATAAATGCATATTATCATACTTTCAAGTTAAAATTCATATGCTTATAAAATATTTTTGAACAGATATTTTAAAATCATAGCAGGTTTTAGAAATCAAAGTTATGGAAAATGTACTAGTTTCATGTGTATACTCTAACAAAGTAGAAAGAGACAAAAATGTAGTTTTAGATTTTCTGCAAATGCTAAAATTTAGCAAGAATAGGTAAAGGACTTGACGTATGAAATGCACTCTGTCTCTTAAACTGAGTTTATATGGAGAAAAGTAATTTTTGTAGGCAGTGAACACATAAGGAAACTGGTCCAAGTCTTATGAATGTGAAAATTAGTAGAAAATAAATTATCTTTGAGTATTTAGTAGGAACACCAGGAATACTACATAGAGGGAAGAAATAATCCAGGATTTACTACTAGTAAAGACATTTTTAATTTTAGTTCACATTTTGGGAGAATTCTTACAAATTTCATAAGCTATATACTAAACCTGAAGAAGATGTTCCTAATCAAATTCTGTGGTAAGCCAGTCAGTGGCTCACACCTGTAATCACAGTGCTTTGGGAGGCTGTGCCCGGAGGACCACTTGAGCCCAGGAGTTTGAGGCTGTTTTGAGTCTTGATCGTGCCACTACCCTCCAGCCTGGGTGGCAGAGTGAGACCCTGTCTCAAAAATTAAAAAGTAAAACAAATCCTGTGGTGGCTATTCCTCATGATAGTGACAGGTACAGATAGTTTTTTTAATCTATGTAAATAATGAAGTGAGTCAAATCATGTTGTTTAATGTTTCCCATTTGGCATTTTGAGCTTGTTTAAGGGTATAGCAAATAGAACTATAAATATTGCATTGAACTATGAATTAATATGGTCTGTCTGAAATCAATGGAATTTTCAAGCCCTTTCTGTTAATCTAGAGAGAACCAACTTAAAAATTATGACTAGCATGCAGTTAAGAAACTTGGTAGGCCAGACATCTTAGAACTACTTAAACAAAAGTGACACATTTACTCACATGATCTACTAATTCATTATTATTGGTACATTAGATGTTTTTCAAAAAAATACTGTTGGAAAAATTTCCCTCAGGTTTGACAGTGAAAAGGAACGTTGTAAAACTACTCTGATTAAAGCACCAAAGGTGCAATGGGTCATTTTATATATATACAGCATTCCGTTAAGTGAGGTTGAATACATAGTGACTATATTAGTATAGAATATATGAGATTAGAATTAGGTTTTCTTTCCTCTGATTTGAAAGTATTGGAAATCAAATAGTGGCAAGAATGAGTATATTTTCCTGCAAGTCCTTTGAAAAACAAGTCTTCCGTGTTATGTTTTATTAGTTCTTTTAAAAAGAGTAAACTTTTAGCAGCAAGAAAGATGTTTGAACATTATTCATATATCTAGTAGCTGCCACTTTTAACATATATCTAGTAGCTGCCACTTTTAAAACCAAATGACTAGGGAAAAATGACCCCAATTTTTCCCCATTATGGTTTGTCTATGTTTGCGAGTAAAGACATGTGTTCACTAAAATGTTTTAAATATGTAACTAAATTTAATATGAGAAACTCACAATAAAAGGCCAAATACTCTTTAGCATGATTCTTAATAATCAAACTTTCACTTCTGGTTCTAAAATTACATACCTAGAATAAAATGAAAACATAAAAACATTCATTCATATGTCTTGACATTGACCTGTTGATAAATCTAATTTGCTAATATAAAATCCTGTAAAAGTACTATAATCTACCAAATGAATGTACTACAATATACTCTTCTAAATAGATCTTACTTATAAACATGTATGTTCAAAAAGAGAGAGGAAATATTTAATTTGTCTTCTCAAAACCAATATGCTGGCTATCTTAATGTATCTCCCCAGATCTACATCCACCTTCCAGAACATTCTCTATACCATGGGACCGGGATCTGTAAAGAATGCATCAGTGGGCTTCCTGTCCTCCTGCCAGATGGGTATGGCCAGTGAGGAACACCAGAAGATTAGTGAAAGGGGGAGAATTGGGTGGAGGGGTCTTTGTTCTTCTTGTTACATTTTTGTAAGTGATCCTTGAGGTGTACTGGAGAGCAGATTAAAAATACTACACCTTCATCCCAGCACTTTGGGAGCCTGAGGCGGGCAATCACCTGAGGTCAGGAGTTCGAGACCAGCCTGGCCAACGTGGTGACACCCTGTCTACTAAACATACAAAAGTTAGCCGGGCTCGGTGGCAGGTGCCTGTAATCCTAGCTACTTGGGAGGTTGAGGCAGGAGAATCACCTGAACCCATAAGAGAGAGGCTGCAGTGAGCTGAGATGGCGCCATTGCTCTCCAGCCTGGGAAACGAGTAAAACGCCGTCTCCAAAACAAAAACAAAAACAAAAACAAATCCCACACCTCCTGTCAGAAAGCCCTCTTTACCCATCTTGCCCTCAATCTCTGGGTTCTGGTATCTGTTCCATCCTTCAGCTTTGTCTTGCCTACATTTGTGTGTGTGTGTATATATATATATGTGTGTGTGTGAGAGTGTTTGTGTTATTAAATGCTCCTCAAATTAACAAATTCAAGTATGCTGTTTGTTTCCTGGAAATAGGAAAATATCTAGAATCTACTTCTAAGTGACTTTGAAAATCTGGCAGTGACAGCTGGGGGCTCAATTTTGAATACTTTAAACTTTAAATTTATATCATTTATATATTTATAAAATGCATATATTCATTCATTGTCAATAGTAATAAAATATATAGCAAGTATTTGAGAGGCAGTTTTATAAGAAGGCCATTCATTTTGCCGCTTTAGAAAATGTTTTACGTAAGGTGTTTCAAAATTTGGAATTTGACTCTGCATGTACCAATTGGTATGTGTTTTACTAAAGAATTATACTCTACCTGTAAAAGTTCTTTTAGGTAACGACCTGGAAATTACATTCAACATTTGTGAATTGTACACTCTTTAATGCAGTCAGGATTATAGGCAAATTTTCTAGTAGAGTACAAAATGCATAAATTGTAAAAGTAATAAGAAGAAAGGAAATTTGAATTTTCCTATAGTTATTAGAGAGAAGGAGTTAGATGTTTTTTATTCCTGTTGCCAGTAATACTATGTTAAAATGATTAGAGTTACGTACATGCTATATATGAAAACTTACAGAAGGTATGAAGAATAGAATTGTTGAGCAGTTTATAATCTGAGGACTTATATGATGTTCTTTAACATTTTTTATGCTAAGAAAGAATATTATTAAACAATGAGTTAAGTCATAATGTGACAGTTAAATGTCTGTTAAAAAAATACATTTTTGGAGGCTGAACTTTTGTGGTAGAATATAGAGATCAGCAAACCCTTTCCCCAAAAAAGTAAAAATAAAGCTGGACAACATTGATAAAACCATGAGTTCAGTTTTTTGGAAATTGGCCAAAATCATAAAGTAATCTGGAGAGATTTTATGGCTTTGTAGTATAAATTACAATTATTCTAAAATACTTAATCTGAAGGCTATCATGAGATTTTAAAATGGAGGAGACATGCTAAGTAAAACAATGACAACAGGTGATTAAGCAAAAGTGAAAAGTATTAATTTTAGTATATGATTCCAGGAAGTATGTTTGGACTGTTGAACTATTATGAATATTTACCTATCATTATCATCTTTTAAAATGTCTGCTCACCTAGAACATCTCACTAATTATGTATTTCTTTATTTCTCCCCAATAGTTGTGCTTTGATAGTTTTTGCAAATTTATTTAATCATACTTTATTTGATTGTATTACATTCATATTTTATTTTTTAACACAGACATTTGATACATTCAGAATGGTAGAAAATTAAATGTGCCTTTTTATTATTCTTATTATTTGAGACAGATTCTCATTCTGTTGCTCAGGCTGAAGTGCAGTGGCACGATCTCAGCTCACTACAATCTCTCCCTTCTGGGTTCAAGTGATTCTCCTGCCTCAGACTCCCGAGTAGCTGAGATTACTGGTGTGCACCATCAAGCCCGGATAATTTTTTTTTTTTTTTTTTAATTGAAATGGAGTCTCACTCTGTCGCCCAGGCTGGAGTGCAGTGGCGTGATCTCGGCTCACTGCAAGTTCCACCTCCTGGGTTCACACCATTCTCCTGCCTCAGCCTCCCGAGTGACTTGGGACTACAGGAGCTCGCCACCACGCCCGGCTAATTTTTTGTATTTTTAGTAGAGACGGGGTTTCACTGTGCGTTAGCCGAGATGGTGTCTATTTCCTGACCTCGTGATCCACCCACCTCTGCCTCCCAAAGTGTTGGGATTACATGCTTGAGCCACCACGCCCGACTCAGCCCAGACAATTTTTGTACCTTTATTTTTTGAATTTGTTAATTAGCTTGATTTAATCATTTTATAACATGAACATATATCAAAATATTACATTGTACCCAACAAATATATAAAATTGTTTTTCAATTAAAAGTACAATTTTTTAATGTTAATTTTTCTATTTCAATGAATCTTTTATTTATTCACTTCATTTTTATTTTTTTCAGCTCTTATTTTAGATCTATGTGTACATGTGCAGGTTTTTCACGTGGGTATATTGTATGATGCTGCAGCTTGGGATAAGAATGATCTCATCATTCAGGTACTGAACATAGTACCGAATAGTTAGTTTTTCAACCCTTGCCTCCCTTCCTCCCTCCCCCCGGCAATAGTCCCCAGTTTCTATTCTTTCCGTCTTTATGCCCGTGAGTACCTAATGTTTAGCTCCCACTTACAAGTGAGAACATGCTGTATTTGGCTTTCTGTTCCTGCATTAGTTCGCTTAGGATAATGACTTCCAGCTGCATCCATGTTGCTGCAAAGGTCATGATTTCATACTACACAGCCACAAAAAAGAATGAAATTATGTCCTTTGCACCAACATAGGTATGGCTGGAAGCCATTATCCTGAACAAACTAATGCAGGAACAAAAACCAAATACCGCATGTTCTCACTTACCAGTGGGTGCTAAACACTGGGTACACACAGACATAAAGATGAGAACAATAAACACAAGCTCCTTCTTGAGGGGGTAGGGGGTAGGAGAATGAGAATAAAAAAAACCTGCTTATTGGGTACCGTGCTCACTACCAAGGTGACAAAATCATTTGTACACCAAACCCCAGTGACACACATTTACTCATGAAACAAACCTGCACATGTACCCCATGATCCAAAAAATAAAAGTTGGAAAAAAAAAAAAAAAGAAATTACCTATACGTGAAGTTTGACGTCTTACATTTAAATCTCTATTCCATCTTGAGTTAATTTTCATATATGGTGAAAGCTAAGGGTCCAGTTTATTTCTTTTGCATATGGCTAGCCAGCTGTCCCAGCACCATTGGTTGAATGGGGGTCCTTTCTCTATCACTTATTTTTGCTTACTTGTTGATGATGATCAGATTACTGTAGGCATGTGGCTTTATTTCTGAGTTTTCTATTCTGTTCCATTGGTCTGTGTGTCTTTTTTTGTACCAGACCATGCTGTTTTGGTTACTGTAGCCTTATAGTATGGTTTCAAATCAGGTAATATGATGTGTCTGGCTTTGTTCTTTTTCCTTAGTTTTGCTTTGGCTATTCAGGCTCTTTTTGCTTCCATATAAATTCTGGAATAGTTTTTTCTCATTCCATGAAAAATGACATTGTTCATTTGATAGGAATAGCATTGAATCTATAAATTGCTTTGGGCAGTATGGCCATTTTAGCAATATTGATTCTTCCTATCCATGAGTATGGGATGTTTTTCCATTTGTTTGTGTAATCTATGATATTTTGCATCAGTGTTTTGTAGTTCTCCTTGTAAAGATATTTTACCTCCTTAGTTAGATGTATTCTTAGGTATTTTTATGTATGTGTAGCTATAGTAGATGGGATTGCATTGTTGATTTGGCTCTCAGTTTGAATGGTATTGGTGTATAGAAATGTTACTAATTTTTGTACATTGGTTTTGTATCCTGAAACTTTACTGAAGTCATTCATCAGTTTCAGGGGCCTTTTGGCAGAGTCTTCTAGGTATAAGACCATATCATCATTGAAAGAGACAGTTTGACTTCTTCTTTTCCTATTTGAATGCCTTTGTTTTGATCTCTTGCCTGGTTGCTCTGGCTAGCACTTCCAGTACTATGCTGAACAGGAGTGGTAAGAGTGGGCATCCTTGTCTTTTTCTAGTTCTCAAGGTAAATGGTTTCAGCTTTTGACAGTTTAGTATGATGTTGAATGTAGGTTTGTCATAGATGTCTCTTATTATTTTGAAGTATGTTCCTTTGATGCCTCATTTCCTGAGGGTTTTTATCATGAAAGGATGTTGCATTTCATCAAAAGCTTTTTCCATGTCTATTGAGATGATCATATGGTTTTTGTTTTAAATTCTGCTTATGTATTCATATTATTAAAGTGCAAAACATATAGAGTTGTAGTTATTAATATGATCTCTAATTTTTGTAAATAAAATTCAAATATTGATTTTAGCGATTGATGTAATCTCTAAATAAGATCTAATGTGTATTCAAAAATTAATAAATAATTTACAAGTATTTAGTCATGTGTAGATGGTGGAAGGAAGTGTCATATTAAGACATTAAGAGCTGATCCCTTGGGCTTAATCTGCCAGATCATGTCAAAGACTGGTTTTGTCACTTATTAGTTTTGTGACTATGGGAAACTTATTTGTCCCCTGAGCTTCTTCATCTATTGGATTGATTCAGTTTTAGATACTACTTTCATAGGGTTGTTTTAGGTACTTATATGATATAATACATATTACTAAGTTAGAATACAAGCAGACACATGGTAAGCACTCAAAAATTGTTAGTTGTTCTTCTTTTTATATTTTCCTTTATTATAACCTGTTATTGGTGAGAGGGAAGAAAACAATCTAGTTTTATCACTGTTTAGAATAGTCAACTTATGTTCCAGTTCTTATACAATGACCTCACCATATATAGTATATATTGCACAGTGAAAAGATGCTTCTGTCTTAATAAATGCACAGATAGCCCATGGGGACCAGCTCTTTGTGGGGAAATAAAATAGTACAGCCACAATAGAAATCATTCTCTTAAGGCAGTTCCTGAAAAAGTTAAAAATGCACTTACTATATGACTTAGCCATTCAAAATCTATTTATTGACCCAAGAGAAATGAAAGCATATGTTCATCCAGAGTTGTACATGAATGAACATAGCAGTTTTATTCGTAATAGATAAAAACCAGAAACAACTGAAATATTTATGAAGAGGTGAATTGGTGTTTTAAATGGTGGTTTAACTATACAATGGAATGCAACTCAGTAATAAAAAGGAATTAACTATCGTTAGCCTGCAACAACATGTATGAATCTCATGCTGAGTGAAAGAAGCCAAACCAAAAAAGAATGCACATTGTGTGATTCCTTGTGTGTGAAATTCTAGAAATTGCAAACTAGTTTGTAGTGACAAACAACAGCTCGGTGGTTGCCTAAAGACAGTGAAGGTAAAGTTGGAAGAGATAGATTACTAAGGAGCATGAGGATACTTTTAGGTGTGATGGATATATTCATTATTTTGATTGTAGTGATGATTTCCTGGGTGCATACATAAGCTAAAACTTATAAAATTATACCTATTAAGTATGTATGGCATTTACTTTTGTATGTCCATTATAAGTCAACAAAGCTATTTTTAAAAATACAATTCTCTCATAAACTAAATTAATGCAGAAATTTAACATTTTGGAAGTTGTATTATTGCATGCTTTAAATATATGAATTCAATTGGAGTTTTCTCACTAAAATTTAAATTTCAGTTTAGGTTCACAGTCAAATGATGTCCTATAATCTATATAAGGTTATTATTGCGCAGTAATAAATTAGAAACCAGAGTGACCGATATTATATAATATTTCAGTTGAGTGTGATGTGTCTGTTATGTACAGATTTTGGCACCACAAGGCATGGAAATATATACAGAGTCGTCAAAAAGGTTCATGGAAAATGCATATTATGTAAAAACAATTTAGGGAAATCAGATTTTGTTGAACCAAAATAAACTCATAATAACATTTAAAAACATGTCCAGATAGCATCTAGTTTGAGGCACTAAGATGGATAAGACATCAGTTTAAAAAGAGCCCGTGGTGGGGCGAGGTGGCTCATGCCTGTAATCTCAACACTTTGGGAGGCTGAGGTGGGTGGATCGCCTGAGGTCAGGAGTTTGAGACCAGCCTGGCCAACCTAGTGAAACCCTGACTCTAATAAAAATACAAAAATTAGCTGGGCATGATGGCGGGCACCTATAATCCCAGCTACTAGGGCGGCTGATGCAGGAGAATCACTTGAACCCGGGAGGCAGAGATTGCAGTGAGCTGAGATCATGCCATTGCACTCCAGCCTGGGCAACAAGAGCGAAACCGTGTCTCAAAACATAAAAATAAATAAAAATAAAAAATAAAATAAAATAAAATTTATAGTGATGCTTGAGAGGAAGAATGGTGAAGTTATTGATGCTTTGCACAACGTTTATGGGGACAGTACCCCAAATAAATGAACAGTTTACAAATGGAAAACTTATTTTGAGAAGGGATGAGACAATGGAGATGATGCTTGCCGCAGCAGACTGTCCACACAGAGGAGAAAATTAATCTTTTTAATGCCCCAATTCAGGAGGACTGACCATTCACAGCTGAAACAATAGTGAACACCACAGACATCTCAAATGCTTCAGCTTACAGAATTCTGACTGAAAAATTAAGGTTGAGCAAACTTTCCACTTGATAGGTGTCAAAACCATTGAACCCAGATAAGTGGAGACAAGAGAAGAACTCTCAATGGAAAATTTAAACAAGTGGGGCCAAGATCTTAAAGCATTTCCTTAAAGAATTGTAACAGGACATGACATACAACTTTACAAGTGTGATCCTGCAGGCTTAGCGCAATCAAAGCAAAAGCTACCAAGAGCTGAATCTGGTCCTGTCAAAGCAAAGCTTATGAAACAAACATGTGATAAATGTTCAACATCCCTTATCATTAGAGAAATGCAAATCAAAACCACAATGAGGTACCATCTCACACCAGTCAGGATGGCTATTATTAAAACGTTAAAAAAAAAAAAAAAAAAGATGCTAGCAAGGTTGTGGAGAAAAAAGAATGCTTTTACACTGTTGGTGATAGTGTAAATTAGTTCAACCATTGTGGAAGACGGTGTTGAGATTCCTCAAAGTCCTAGAGGAAGAAGTGCCATTTAACCAAGGAATTGCATTACTGGGTATATACCCAAAAGAATATATATCATTCTTTTATAAAGATACATGCATGTGTATGTTCATTGCAGCACTATTCACCATAGCAAAGACATGGAATCAATATAAATGCTCATCAGTGATAGACTGGATAAGGAAAATATTGTACATATACACCACAGAATACTATGCAGCCATTAAAAGGAATGATATCATGTCCTTTGATGGGACATAAAGTTGGAAGCCATTATCCTCAGCAGACTAACGCAGAAACAGAAAACCAAACACCTCATGTTCTTACTTACAAGTGGGAGCTGAATGATGAGAACACATAGACACATGGTGGGGAATAACACACACTAGGGCCTGTTGGAGGTGGGTGATGGTAGAGGGAGTGCATCAGGAAGAATAGCTAATGAATACTGGGCTTAATACCTAGGTGAAGGGATGATCTGTGCAGCTAACCACAATGGCACACATTTACCTATGTAACAAACCTGCACACCCTGCACGTGTACCCCTGAACTTAAAAGTTGAAGGAAAAAAAAAAAAAAAAAAGCAAAAGCAGATTAGTCAGGAGCAAATGTCATAGCAACAGTTTTTGGGTATGCTCAAGGCATTTTGCTTGTTAACTTTCTGGAGGGCCAAAGAACAATAACAACTGCTTATTATGAGAGTGTTTTAGGAAATTTAGCTAAAACTTTAACAGAAAAAACCTCCAGAAAACCTGCACCAGAGAGGCCTTTTCCACCCCAGCAATGCTCCTGCTCATTCCTCGCATCAAACAAGGGCAATGTTGTAGATGTAGTAGTTTTGATGGAAAATCATTAGGTATGCACCTTATAGTCCTGGTTTGGCCTCTTCTTACTTCTTTTTGTTTTCTAATCTTAACGAATCTTTAAAGAGCATCCATTGGCATGGTTAAATTCCGAGGATCTTCAGTTTTTTAGGGGTAAACTAAATGACTGGTATGACTGTTTGCAAAAATGTCTTAAACCTATTTTGAAAAATACAATTTATATTTTTAAATTTTTCTTTTATTTCCATTTTTCTACTAACTTTTTGAAGTCCCCTTGTGTGTGTGTGTGTGTGTGTGTGTGTGTGTGTGTGTGTATGTATTTGTGTATATATACTCTTACCCCCAGATGTACATCCATGCTGCCTGCTATGGGGGGAGGCAGTTTATGAAAGCATTCCCCAAGAATGATTGAGTTGCCCTTGATTTTTATATATAGTAATCCAGTCATAAAACTGTAGTATATATATATAATTACAGGAAGACAATTCATTTGAAGAGAAGTATATGCACACAGTTATTTCAAGAGGCCATTTTTTATTTATGAATTTTCAGGTTAAATTTTTTAATAACCCAAGCAACCTTTGGTAGGATGCTTGTAAGAATTCTAGATACACTCTATATTGTAGTCCCCCAAACAGTGAAATTTTCAGCAATGTAATACTTTGTCATTATGTTAGATCATCTATGTAAAATAGGCTATATTTATTCCAAAATGAGAATTACTTTGAAACTTCTAACGCTTAGATGTTTAAATGTCATGATTATGCTGTAATGAATATTTAAATCTTTGGAGTCAGATGTAGTTGCTGCTAATGCCAATCAAATCTAGGATGACCAAAGAAACCCTGCTTTCATGAATAAGTAATCTTTCTCCCCATGAGTTTTCTGAATAGTCTAAGAACTTATGTGGGAATAGGGAGAACACAGTTAGAATGACATTTTGTCTAAAAAAGGGAGCAACCACGGGTGCAGATGTAGTATATTATAATCTGCTTGACCTGTTCACAATGATCTGTGAGTTTTGAACTCTAAAGGAAATGCTTTGATTGATTCTAAACTATAGATAACAATGTTGGATCAGTGTATGAATAACTGAAGTGTTTATTATTCTCAGGAAGTACCTATTGATCATCCAATATGAATTCTAAAATAATTTAATGATTACTATTATTTTAACTCTGTAATGGTAATAATAATAAGCTGCCTATGTTTCAAAGGTCAACTTTACATTACAGCTTTGGCTCTGAAATTTCATATTGGCCATATTACTCTGTTTAAAAACATTTTCTAAATATCAGTGAATTATAGAGAATTCTGTTTAAAATTTGAATTATAGAGGTACTATATTGATGGTAGATGCCCTAAGTGATTAAGTTGAAATATATCTTACTAGAAGAATATGTCACAAAAGGATAATTAAAAGTGAGTAATAAGAAGTATCTTATATTAGACTTAAGTCTCCCCAGATACCAAAAACCTTAATGTCTATTTGGGGAATTCCTGAGATTTCAACATAGAGCATTAATCAATGTATTTGTAAGGCCCCTCAAATTCACTTCCATAAAGAGGAGAAGAAATATTTTCTTCAGAGAGAAGTTCATCTCGGTAACTCAAGCCAAGTGAATCCAAAGTCTAATGTTCTTTGGGGGCAAAATTTCTCTATTGTACTCACCAAAAAAAAGTCAAGGTAGTAATTGTTTCTGTCTAAAGAAAGTCATTGAAATAACAGGAAATTCTGAAGTTTGTACTTTTACAGTTCCTTAACTTTAATACATGTTTAATTAAAAGTTAATAGATATTTACCAAACACCTTGTTTGTGTGCTGTGGAAAGAGGCATACATATATGTGTACAACAGTTTCAATTCTCAAGCATTTTCTTAGTGGGTAGAGAAAATGGTCATTAGGTATATACAGTACTGGTAATAATACAGAATAGACTGTGATAAGTGCTAATATCATTTAATATTCATTAGTTTAGTAAGTATTTACAGCACAGTTCTATTGCTAGGAAGATCAAAATGGTTAATGCATGGTCTCTGGTCTCAAACTCACAGTATAATGTGGAGGTAAACAGATACAACATACAATGATAAAGCCTGCACTAGAAGGTTCACAGGAAACATAGAGGCAGACACATCTCATTCTCTTTGTGAAAAGGTGGCAAGTTCTGAGGAACTTCTAGTGGCTTTGTCTAATATATAACTTATAGTTACAAAGTAAGCAGTATGATAGAGGGAATAATTTAATATGTGAGGCATTATTACATTATAGTTCCTCTTTCACGGAAACATAGCTATTTAGTCCAGTGGGATCACATGAGCAAAAATATCATAAATAAACTAATATAGATATATTCAGTACAGTGACATGCTGTGCAAGTTTATGGCTTAAGAACAATAGACTATCTCACAGAGCCTAGGTATGTAGTAGGCTATGCCCTGTCGAATTGTGTAAGTATCCTCTGTGATATTCACATGACAGTGAAATCACCTAACGATGCTTTTCTCAGAGCATATCCTCATCGTTCAGTGACGCATTACTGTATTTGGTGACCATAGTAGGTTGAATTTCAGGGATGAGTAGGAACTAGGAGGAGGAGATTAAAAGGCAATGGGTATGAACTATGCTCTTAAGAAATGTGGATAAAGGAGAGGGACTGAGAACATAGGAGGGCTCTGGAGGAAAGAAGATAGATTTAAAGCTACTTTTCCCATATAAAGTCATTCTTCTCCTAAGTGAAAGTTTCTATGATTTTATTCAGGAATCATATTTAACCAGTTTTCAATTGTCATATGAAACCAGAATAAAACTGCACCCAATTTCTGATCATTTTCTTTCTTAATTTGTACAATTTAGAAATAGGTATGAGGGGCCAGGCGCGGTGGCTCACACCTGTAATCCCAGCACTTTGGGAGGCCGAGGTAGGCAGATCACAATGTCAGAAGATTGAGATCATCCTGGCCAACATGTTGAAACTCCGTCTCTTCTGAAAATGCAAAAATTAGTGGCGGGCACCTGTAGTCCCAGGCTGAGGCATGAGAATCGCTTGAACCTGGGAGGTGGAGGTTGCAGTAAGCCGAGATGGCACCACTGTACTCCAGCCTGGAAAGAGAGTGAGACTCCATCTCAAGGAAGAAAAAAAAAAAAAAAAAAAGGAAAGGAAAAAAGAAATAGGTGTGACATCATTCCTTCAAAATGTCATCTTTTTTCACATTCCATCTTATCTGTTTGTGGGAGGTTAAATTCATGTATCATATTTTTGTAGAATTTACTGATAAAAGCTGGGCCTTTAATAGTATCAGGTCTGTGAGTGATATGTCACAAGTTGATGACTTTCCCATTGTTAATAATTCTACAGCTGTCTATCTTATTCATCATGGTCCTTATTCTTGGTATAGCTCTTCTTTAAATCACAGAAGTAAAAGTTCCACATGTATTTATTATAAAAGATATGCATTAGAATATTTCAAAACAGTTTATTATTCCGTATTTAAGCACACTAATTTCTACTAGATTTTTTCTCATAGAAAGATAAATCTTTTCCCTTTGCTACTTTCTGCTTTCATCTTGTTTGATTTTTCGTTGGATCCTGCCGTTTTCTCCATTATTTTAAATTTTTAATCTGCTATTTATTCACTGTCTTCTTTGTCTATGCCTAAAAGCTGGGACTCTTAGGACTGTTGCAAACCAGCAATAAATCTTATTTAAGTCTTTCATGTATGTTTTCAGCTTCCCTTTTCTTCCTTTCATGATGGAGAATTCCAGAATTATATCTACAACTGTTATTTTCTTGACATATACTCACTCTTTAACTCATTGCCTTCACACTTACTACACTGTGCTTTTGAAATGCAGTGATCTCCTTGTTATTATCTAGTGATATTTTACATCTCTTCATTCTCTTTAAACTCCCAGCAATAGTAGAGAGGGTTAATTACCCCTTTCTCCACTTTTTGGATTCCTTTTTGGACTTTTCAGCCCCCAATTTTTTCTCTGTATTCCATTTGCACTTTCACCAGCTCCTTCAGCAAGTCCTCTTCATTCTCCCTCTCTTCCAATGTCTATGTGTCTGAAGCTACAGCTTTTCCCCTCTGCACCTTTCTTCCAGTTGAATTCAGCCCCAACCGTCATGAGACTCCTCTATTCTCAAGGCACCTGTCACCACCTCAGTGTGACCAATTTTTCCATGTATATCCTTTTCTTCTCTTGTAGGCCTTATCTGCTCTCTCCCACTATTGCCTGGATACTTTTGCCTATCATTCCTATGGTAAATTTAACTTTGATATGCCCCAAACTATATTTGACAGATAAGTATGTTTCTTGCTTGAAACAGAGATTGCTTCCATTCAAGTCATAATGTGTACCATAAAAATATCAAATATGGAAATCAGGTGATCCGAACATAGAAACATTGAAAAGTAAATATTGAGAAAATAACTTTTAAGTTGCAAATATTACCTAAATAGTCTTGAAATGCAAATGTGTTATAATGATAAGCTTTATTTTATTTATTTTTGGTTATCAGAGTCATAAATAATGGGTGATTGGCTTAGAATTCCCATTTTGAAATTCATTAAAAAATAAAATATTTCTCTGTAAAGGACTTATCCCCAAAGCTGTCATCATTCTTTCTCATCTAGCACCCCATGCTTCATTTGATTCCCTGTTTCCTTATTGAGCAGTAATTTAATGCAACAATCTTGATTAAATAAGTATTACAAGATACAATAGATTAACTTTAACTCTCACAGATCTATAGGCTTTATATAAATATTAAACAACTATTGATTTTAATGTATAACATTGTCATAATTCTTGTTATTTAGAAACAAGATCCAATCTCCAGTTAACCACTCACTGCAGCCCACACTTGTTAGCATAATCAATTTATCACAGTTGTTTTATAAAGTTGTAAGAGAACCCCACAGAAGGGTGTTACTAAAAATTACAGCTGATGTAAGCTTTTCACTCCATGCCAAAAGGAGGGCAGTTGACACTACCATGAAATAAACTCTACTGCAGCCTCTTTAATCATTTGTCAAGATGTATTATGTCCTTGTCAATATCAAGGGAGGTTAACACTGTCATTAATCTGCAAGTGAGGAAATAAGTAACCACGTCAATGTTCAGGCGCCTGGCTGTTAATGCAAATTCATCTTTATTCCATCTTTCTCCGTCTTTCATTTTCTGATGTTGTTCCTTTTTCATAAAACGTGCAGTTACATTGTAATGTTTAGAAAATATACATAATGGATTATTAGGATGTTGGCCATTGTGAAATTTGCTGGGTGCGCTTAGCAAGACAGGCACTGACAATGCAGCGGTTAAGCTGAGCCAGCATAGATTAGTCTAAAGAGAACATACCAACTATAAATTTAACAAACTGTTCATTTTCTAAAGTGATTGCTTTATGCATCTGCAAATAGGGAATAACAGAACATTCAACTCTATTTTTTTCCCTAGGCAAATAAAAAACTTAGATCTTGAAAAGCTTTCTTTAGAAACTTTAAATAGTTATTTTAATTTTAGATGCTGTCACTGATGTGTTATGCAAAAGAGGGATGTTACTTACAGGGGATATGAAATGGAATTGCAGTTTTAGCATCTATTATTTGACTTGAATTGCCACTTATGTCTTGATACCTCCCTATGGGGAATCTGCAGCTCATCTATATCGATTAGATAAATATTTAAAGTAAAGCTGAATATAGCAGTGTTTTATATCTACCAGATTGTTCTACAAAATCCAGTGGCTTTAGATTTTTTCTTCATAGGATTTTTATTTGAAACCAACACATTGACAATATACCTTGTTTATCTAGCACAGTTACCCTCAATGAATTAGCCAATCGGAAGCTTAACTGAGAAAATAGTTAAACTCTAGGAGATATAAAGAATGATTAACCAAATAATAAATCACTATTTATTGAGTTTATGCCTTTGTCAGATAGTGTACTGTCATTTCATGTAATTTATCAAAGAGCAGTATGAAGTATTTATTATCATGCAGACAAATTAAATGACTTTCTCAAACCACACAGATAATAAGTCATAGATCTTGGATTTGAACGCAAGTGTGACTAGATCAAAAATCTCAGCTATTGAGCAATGGGTCACACTACTTCTCAGAGCAATTTTATCTAGGAAAATCTTATATTTTACTTTGAAAGATGTCCGGTGTGTTTACTTAAGTCATTTAAGTAACTTAATTAGGGATAAGATACCCACATTCCTAAAGTCCCATGTTTATTTTTTTAGAGGACCAACAGGCAATTCTTTTATTAGGAATGTGATAGATTGAATCACGTAGTGATTAACAGTGCAGATTTTAGTCACCAATTGCGTTTTTTCAAATTATGACTCTGGCATTTCCTATGTGTGATGTTAGGTAAGTTACTTAACCACTCTCTGCCTCAGTTTAATTACCTATAAAACAGGCACAATTACATTGGATTATTGTGAATATTAAATGTAATGATAAATTTAAAGTAATTGAAAAAAGATCTGAAATAAAGTAACTGCTCACTTAGCAGCTATATCTTATCATTTAAAGAAGCAATGTCTGGCTCATATATTTGTTAACACGAATGGGAATAAATATCCCATTTAGTTCCTTAATGTCTTTAATGTCAGTATCTATTATCCAGTCTTGTCCATTCAAAGCTTTCTGGCTCACTCTTGCTCTCTCTCTCTCATTTTTCTACAGTATTATCATGATATAATTCACATAGCATACAATTCACTTATTTTAAGTTTATAATTAAAAGGTTCTAATATATTTACAGGGTTGTACAACCATCACCACAGTCTAATTTTAGAACATTTATGTTCCATTTAAAAGAAACACCATACTTATTAGTAGTCACTCCCCATTTCTCTCCTCCCCCTCTGCCCAGCCCTAGGTAACCACTAATCCAGTTTCTGTCTCTATAGGTTTGCCTATACTAGATATTTCATATAAATGAAGGTGTGCAACATGTGGTTTTTGTGTCTCCCTTCTTTCACTTAAAGTAACAGCTTCAAATTTTATGTATGTGATAGCGTGTGTCAGCACGTGTCTATTATCCTTGCCAAAAAATATTGCATTGCATGTATACAATATTTTGTTTATTTAGTCTTCAGTTAACATTCATTTAGGTGGTTTCCACTTTGTGGCTATTGTGAGTAATGCTGAATGAACATTAATGTACAAGTGTGTACATATTTTATGATTTTTCTTTGGTGTGTAGGAGTGAAATTGTTTAATCAATAGCCTTGATTATGTTTTACTTGGAGGACCACATAGCCTCCTAGTTTGGCTTCCAGTTTCTGGCCTAGCTTAGCCTGTGAACGTTTGTACACTGCTGCCTGGGAGATATTTGTAGATCTTAAATATGATTGTGTTCATCTCATGTTCATGGCCCTTAGTGGTTCTTATGTTGTTTTGGAAATAAATTAAAGATAGCTTAACTTGACATACATTATTTAATCATTGAATACTTATTGGGTTCCTACTATATTCTAGGCACTCTTCTAGATACTTGAGTATCCTTGAAATCCTTGAAATCATGCCACATTGGAATACATTATTACTAAAATCAGAATCAAATTTTTGTAGAATGTGTGATTTAAAAATACACTCCTGCTTTAGTCTATTTTTCACTATACCACGGTGCCTAGGATTAAAGATAAATATGGTAAGATAATTACACTGCTTTACATGTTGCATTATTGGCAGGTTATTCTAAATTATGGAATAACAGCAATGTATTGTGTTTGCCTGTCTCTTTACAGAGATGCTTATTTTATATGAATTTCCAACATCCCTGAGAGAGGATCATGGCAAATTACTCATTTCCATCATACACCTAGAAATGTTGAGACTAAATAAGTAAATAAAGTACAATGTTTGCTCTACTAAAGGTTAGAAATGTCTTTTGAAGTTAAGTTCAACCATGCTAGGAAGTCGCTGGAAAATTGATGAACTAATTTTTAGTTTTTTCCTTTACGAAGAGAAAGAAAAGCAAGAAGTGGGCAAATGAAAGCGGAGATGACTGCAGTCTCATCAGGACCTAGTATCCTGGTTGCTTTTTTTATCCTCTCTCATGTTTTTAGTTAAAACCACCTCTATAATGTTATTGATAACTGTATTACTTCAACTTTAAATGAAATAAATTAAATGCTAGGTAGTGTGACTATAGATTTGATTTGATTTGATTATCAGAAACCGTGATAACTTATGTTCTGTAACAAATTCTAAAAGCCATGAATGCAAAACAAGATTGGTTTTCAAAGCTCATCCAAATTTGCAGTACTGCAATTTTAATATAAATGTAGTTATTCACACAACGGGGCCAGTTGGGGCGTGGGGGGCGACGGCAGGGAGAGCATTAGGACAAATAGCCAATGCATGCATGGCTTAAAACCTAGATGATGGGCTGATGGGTGCAGCAAACCACCATGGCACACATCCTGTGTAACAAACCTGTACATTCTGCACTTGGATTCTGGAACTTAAAGTAAAATAAAAGAAAATAAACGGAAAATCGAAAGTGTAGTTATTATAGCATAAATATTTCATCAAATATCTTGTATTTTCAGAGAAATTTGATCATATACGAATATTTTATTATATTTATTACCTATTCTTATTTTTAGGTGAGATAATGGCACATTGATTATGTTTTCAAAACGCATCCTTAATTTTTAGAAATGATAACTGAAATAGTTTATGAAAGAGACACATAAGGATTTGTATCACAATAATGTAGGGACAGATAAATAGGAGTAGAGATGAATCAAGACTGGCCATAGTTTTAGTTTTTGTGATAGACTTTATCTTTTAGAGCAGTTTTAGGTTCTTAGCTTGATTGAGTGGAAGGAACAGAGATTTCCCATATATTCTCTAGCCCATCTATACACAGCCTCCCCCTACAATTTACATCCTCTACTGGAGTGGTACACTTGTTGAAATTGATGAACCTACATCAATACATCATTATCATTCAGAGTCCATAGTTTACACTGGAGTCACTCTTAGTGTTGTACATTCTCTGGGTTTGGACAAATGTGTAATGACATGTATCTACCATTATGATATCATACAGAATAGTTTCTCTATCTCAAAAATCCTTAGTGCTCTACCTATCCATCCTTTCTTCCCAATCATCCATGGCAACCACAAACATTTTACCATGTCCATAAATATTCCTTTTCTAGAATGTCACATAGTTAGAATCATACAGTATGTAGACTTTTCAAATAATTGACTTTTTTCACTTAGTATCATAAATTTATGTTTTTTCCATGTCTTTTCTTGGCTTGATAGCTCATTTGTTTTTGACATGAACAATATTCCATTGTTTGGTTGTACCACAGTTTATTCATTCTTCTGTGGAAGGATATCTTGGTTGCATCCAAGTTTTTATAATTATGAGTAAAGATGCAATAAACGTCCATGTACAGGTTTTTATGCAGACCTAAATTTTCAGCTCCTTTGGGTAAAAACCAAGGAGCACAGTTGTTGGATTGCATGGTAAGAGTATATATATTTTTGTAAAAAGCTGCCAAACTGTCTTCCAAAGTAGCTATTCCATTTTGTATTCCCACCAGCAATTAATGAGAGTTCCTGTTGCTTTACAAGCTTACCAGTATATGGTGTTGTCAGTGGTTTGGATTTTGGCCATTCTAAGAGTTGTGTAGTGCTATCTCCTTGTTGTTTTAATTTGCACTTCTCTGATGACATGTAATGTGAAGCAACTTTTCAGAAACTTATTTACTATCTATATATCTTCTTTGGTAACATGTCTGTTAAGGTCTTTGCTGCATTTTTTAATTGGATCATTTTTTTTTCCATTGTTGGGTTTTAACAGTTCTTTGTGTGTGTTTGTGTGTGTGTGTGTGTATATATATATATACACATATATAACATGTAGTTTTAATTAAAAACATATGTATTTGTCATGTACAAGATGATGTTTTCAAATATGTATACATAATGGAATGGCTCAATCAAGCTAATTAACATGTGAATTACCTCACATACTATTTTTTGCAATGAAAACACTTAAACTCTATTCTTGCAGCAATTTTTAAGAATACAATAGGTTGTTACTAACTATAATCCCTATTTTAAACAATAGATCCCTTGGACTTATTCCCCCTTTCTAACTTAAATTTTATATCCTTTGACTCCCCTCCTCCTGCCAGCCCTGGTAGGCACCATTTTATGCCCTACTTTTTTTTTTTTTTTTTTTTGAGATGAAGTCTTACTCGCCAGGCTGGAGTGCAGTGGCGCGATCTTGACTCACTGTAACCTCTGCCTCGCAGGTTCAAGTGATTCTCCTGCCTCAGCCTCCCAAGTACCTGGGACTACAGGCACACACCACTACGCCCAGCTAATTTTTGTATTTTTAGTAGAGACGGGATTTCACCATGTTGGCCAGGATGGTCATGATCTCTTGACCTTGTGATCTGCCCGCCTCAGCCTCCCAGAGTGCTAGGATTAGAGCCGTGATGCACGGTGCGCAGCCTTTATGCCCTACTTGTATGAATGCAGTGTTTTTAGATTCCACATATGAATGAGATCATTGTCATATTTGTATTTCTGTCTCCGATTTATTTCACTTAACACAATACCACAATATCCTCCAGTTGTATGCATGGGATTTATTCTAGTTCTGGGAACTTTCTGAGCCTAGAGCTGCTGGGGTCAGCCTGACAGTAAGGTCAGTTCAAAGAACTAGTCCAAAAGGTAAGCCTGGATCTTACAGGTGGAAGAGCTCATCTGGCACTGGGATGTGCCTGGAGGTGTAGTCCATGAGTACTGGCCTAGTCTAGGATAGTGGGTGTATTAGTCTGTTCTCACACCGCTATAAAGAACTACCCAAGGCTGGGTAATTTATAAAGGAAAGGGTTTTAATTGAGTCACCGCTCCACATTGCTGGGAAGGCCTGGGGAAAGTTACAGTCATGGTGGAAGGCAACAGGGCAGCAAGGCACCTTCTTCACAAGGTGGCAAGAGGGAGAAGTGTCAGCAGGGGAAATGCTAGATGCTTATAAAACCATCGGATTTCGTGAGAACTCACTACCCCAATAACAGCATGGGAGAAACCACCCCCATGACCCAGTCACTTCCCACCAGCCCTCCCACGACACGTGGGGATGGTAACTACAATTCAAGACAAGATTTGGATGGGGACACAGCCAAACCATATCAGTGGGGTCATGTTTGTCACTGGGTTTTACTGGGGTGAGCCAAGTGTTGTGGTCTAAGGCAAATTCCAGTGCTCACTTCCTTAATTTTCCTCCAAGTAGAAGGTATCTCTCTTCACAGTGCTGCCTGGGATTGGGGGAAGGCTCACACAGGTAATGTAAAACTGCCCTTTCTACTCTTTTCCACACATCTTTTCTCATTTTTATGCTACACCCAGGTGCTATAATCTCTCATCTGATTTCCTTAGCTCTTGTGAAGGTGATTTTGCTTGTGGATAGTTGTGAAAATTGATGATTCTGCAGGGAGATAAGTGCTGGAAAGTCCTATTCTACCGTCTTGTTGATGTCCATCTTCGTGTATTTTGCATAACAGTCCTTTATGAGATAGGTTTTTGCAAATATTTTCTCCCATTTTTCACTAGTCTTTTCGTTCTCTTGACATTATCTTTTGCAGAACAAAAAGTTTTAATTATAAAGTCCATCTTATCATTTCTTTTTTTGATAGGTATTGCCTCTAGTGTTTTATTTACAAAGTCATCACCTAACCTAAGGTCATCTAGATTTCATCCTGTTATCTTCTAGTAGTCTTTTATTTTTGTGTCTTACATATCAATCAATGACCCATTTTGAGTTAATTTTCGTGAATAGTGTAAAGTCTGGGTCTAGATTCTTTTTCTTTCTTTTTTTTTTTTGACTTGTGGATGTCCAAGTGTTCCAACACCATTGTTTGAAAAGGTATCTTTTTTCCATTGTATTGCCTTTGCCCCTTTGTCAAAGATCTGTTGACTATATTTATATGGGATCTATTTCTGGAATCTTTATTTCAGTCCATTGATCAATTTGTCTAATTTTTTTCACTAGTGCCACACTGTCTTGATTATCGTAGCTTTATGATATATCTCAGAATTGAATAAAGTCAGTCCTCTGAATTTTTTCTTTTTCATTATTAAGTTGGCTATTTTGAGTCCTTTGCCTCTCCATATAAACTTTAGAATCAGTTTCCTGATATTCACAAAATAACTTGCTGGGATTTTGATTGGAATTGCTTTGAATCCATAGATCAAGGGGGAAAGAATGGACACTTTAACAATATTGAGTCTTCATGTAATGAACACAGAATATATTTCTATTTATTTAGTTCTTATTTTGTAGGTTATTTTCTGAACCTGGGTAATGGGTACATAGGTATTTATTTTACTCCTTTACCTGTGTGTGTTTTGCCTTTTTATGTTTTACCTGTATATATTTTACCTTTTTCAAAATAAAATGCTAAAATATTTTATATTTTTGCCTTTGTGATACTAGTTTTTTGGCAAGGATGGGCTAAAAAGTAAAATAGGACACTGACATTTCAAATTTTGAATTTCAAATCTCCTATCAGGGAAATTGAATAAATATGTTGAACATGGTGGTTTGTTGATAAAGGGCTTTGGCAAAGAGGTCAGATTTGTTGTAATGATAGTTCTATTGAGATCTATAAATATTCCTATTTGAGGAGTGAAAAATGCTACCAGGTGTTCACAAGAAAAGAAATGTTAATGAGAAGGCCAAAGATAAGGTGAATGTTCTATCAAAGTACAAAAGAGAATGAAAGTGGGATTCAGTTCCTTCTGGGTGAGAAGACTGTCTTAAATTATTTCTCAATTACGATATCATATTTTCCCCCCATTTCTTCATCTTGCATAACTTTGTGTTTAAATGCGAGTTTTAAAAATGTGTTTAAAGCTAGTAATGTATTTTACTTTGATTTTGCAAGGATAACACTTCCCAGTATCCTTTTTGAGCTCATAGAATTTGTTCATGTTCTTTTAAATCTCCTGATTATTAGTAATTTACTTTTGATGAAGGTGATAGCATATTCTTTATGAAATAACTATAAAGCTTAGTGTTAAGATAATTTAGGAAACTAAAGCAGAGTTATAACTTCTTGATTTTTATGATAATGTCTCTTGGATGTATAAATTAAATTACTTATTTTCATTTCTAATTTTTGTTAACCATTTTAGAAAAGTGGTTCAGCACAATCCTTGCCAATTCTTCTTCAAATCAAGAAATCTTTAAGCATCGTGAAAAGCTACCATAATAGGCCTATGGCACTTTGTGTCTTTAGGAGATTGATTTCTTTTGTGGATATTCTGTTTACTTAATAACATACAGAATGAGTGGGGGAGAAGGCAAAATATTCACCCAGGAAGATGGAGAAGAGTGGTCATTGTGGATCAGTTAGGCTTTTAGTGAAAACAACATTGTAATAACCTTGTGATTTTTATCAAACCACTTATAACTTGGTCTTAATTTACATATAAGGTCCTTTAAGGTTGCATCAAAAGTACAGAGCTCTTGTTATTCTTAACAAGGTTTGACACACAGCATTTCCTCTGGGATAATTCCTGGATTTAAAAAATTGAAATGCCATTGGTAACTATCTTGGTCCTTGCTGCAAGATGATTTCTATAGTGGGAGTATCCTTTTGTATAATCGTGTGGATCCTTTTACGGTTTTTCTGGTTCTAATATCAGTAAAAAGTACCACTTGGCCATACGTGACTTTTGTTTATACATTGAATGAAGGAAGGAATTATTTCTAGTTGTGCAACATGGAGAATATTGAGAGTTCTCTGAATGCAAGTTTCTTCATATGTCAAAGAAAGTGATAATACCTAACTTTAAAAGATGTTGAAAAGGTTGACATATAACTTATGGAAGTACTACCTACGTTCCCACCTACCTACTTACCTACCTACTTAAGTGTCTATCTGTTTTTATGTCTATCTATCATGCTTAGCATAGTAATTGGCAGATTGTAGTCAGTCAGGAAATGTTAGTTGTCTTCTCACTCATCATATCATGTACTTTTAAAAGGATGGTTTTCACATCTGTGCAGGTTGTGCACTGTACAACTTCAGAGGGCAATGTTCATGTAGCAAATAATATGAATGGCACCACTGGAATTCTGTAGTGTGCAACTGGAAATACTAAACATAGTATCTGTGTATTTTTAACCCTCTATGTTGGTGATTCTCCAAAAGGTAGCAATTAAAGTCTTGCCTGAGAATCACCTAGAAATGATTTCTAAAAATGCAGGTTCTTCTGTTCGTTTCTAGATCTTCCTAAGCAGAATCCATTGAGATGGAACATATAGATCTGTATTTTTTAAAGCTTCTGAAGTCATTCTTTTGCTGACAGCTGTCTTGTAATGACTCATACGTCATACAATTAACCGATTTTGTCCAGGTCATTCTTAAGCATGCTGAACCATTCCTCTCTTAATTGCCTTTGTGAGAAAAAAAGGTGTCCCCTGGTCTTTTCTTTCTCCGCGATTCTTCATGGATCAATAACAAATTCTTGCACATATTGTATTGTACATATTTCTTTCTTTTTTTTTTTTTTTTTTGGAGGCAGAGTCTTGCTCTGTCGCCCAGGCTGGAGTGCAGTGGTGCGATCTCGTCTCACTGTAAGCTCCACCTCCCGGGTTCACGCCATTCTCCTGCCTCAGTCTCCCGAGTAGCTGGTACTACAGGCGCCCGCCACCGCGCGCGGCTAATTCTTTGTATTTTTAGTAGAGACGGGGTTTCACTGTGTTAGCCAGATGGTCTCGATCTCCTGACCTCGTGATCCGCCCGCCTTGGCCTCCCAAAGTGCTGGGATTACAGGCGTGAGCCACCGCGCCCGGCCGTATTGTACATATTTCTTCTATAACTTTCATCACATTCCTTCATTCTTAGTGCTTAATCTCCATTTTCTCTTCTAGCTTGCATGCATGCATGAGCACGCACGTGCGCGCACGCGCGCGCGCACACACACACACACACACACACACACACACAAGAGACAAAGGCTTAGAGTCAAATTGAACTTAGTTTGATTTGTGGGTCTGCCACAAAGTTTATGGAACTTTGGGCAAGTTACCCTTTCTTGGTTAACTGAAAAATGAAGCCCCTGATACCATTTTCATAAGGTTGCATGAGAATAAAATGGAATAAAATGGAATAAAATGTAAAGATGCTTATTATCCTATGTGACAAATAAGGCTAATAAGATGTTTTCATCAGGTTGTATGAGAATAAAATGGAAGTTGCTTAGTATATTATGTGGAACATATAAAAATATGTTAGCTATAATAAAATGAGAGCCATAATTAAATTGAAGAGAGTAATATGTACTCCCTTTTATTTCTTGAAGTTCCTAATTTTAATAAATTTATCAAATGTTTATTGATTACTTAATAAATACAAGATACTGTGCCTGATGCAGTATGGAATATAATTATAAATATTATATGCATTCTGCCCTGAAAGACTTTGCCATTTATAGTACGCAAATAACCAATTACAATAAATATTTCATAATGGAATAATAGAAAAAATGCTAGAGTGGATTTTCACAAATAAATATTGTCAGAACACAGAAGATAAACAATTTTTATTTGAGACAAGTATGGAGTCAGATTTCACAAAGAGGGTAGAATTTGGTCTGGGACTTTAAGGGTGGTTGAAACATGGCTATGGAGAAAGGAAAATGGGGTTTGGCTGAGATATGGATACACGGTGGAGTTTAGGAGGGTATAGGCAAGATGGGAGAGTCTTGATCTTAGAGGATAACACATGACAACGCAAAGTCTTTGAATGACATTCTTTAAGCTAATAGAAACCACTCAAGACTTTTAAGTACGGCAGTGACATCAGCTGTTGCATATCTAGGAAAAGTTGTTTTAGCAGTATGTGGAATAGTTTCTAGGAGTCAGGGATAGGAAATGAAAACATCATATATAGGGTTCTTCGGAATATTAGCAGGATTGTAAAACAGAGGTTAGGCAAAGAAGGTGCAAAACCATCTTTCAAAATTCTGGATGTGTAAGAGGTTTTAACGCTCCCACAAGTGAACTTTTGTGCAAAAGTTAGGTGCTGAACTAGGGCAGTACCAATGAGAATGAAAAGAAAAGGGAAAAGCAAGACATGGAACACACACACACACACACATTCACAAACATTTGAGAGATAATTGGATGAACTAATGAAAATGCCACATAAAAAGAAATTATAGTATTTGCCACAATAACATAAATTTATTCCAAATGAATCAAACGAGACTAACTTGGAAACTGCAGCAATCATTTATATTATTGTCTAAAACGTTTTTTGACAAAAGTGAACACACATGTTAAAAATGTTGATGCTTCTCACTTGAGAACTGAGTCTATTTTCGCATTTATTCAAGTCTTATGTCTCAAATATTTTATTTGTATGTTGATTTTTAGATATTTATGATTTTTTCTTTTATTTTCCAATGCTGATATAAGTGAAATTTATTGGTTTGTCTTTTCTTATTTTGTAACCGAGTTCTCTATTTAGTTCTAAGTGTTTTTCAGTTAATATTTTATATTTTTTTGACAATCATCTTTACATGACTGCTTTACCTTTCATTTTTATTGTGTTACGGTATTAGCCAGGACTTCGAAAGCAATATTAACTAATAGTTGTAAAAATCTAGCTACTTGTTTTTTTAACTTAAGCTTTTGACCACTTAGCAGGTTGTTTTAAATCATCTTCATTTGATAAAGAATGGATTCCTGTACTCTTGGTTTGCTCTGAATCATCAAGATAGACACTGAATTTTATCAAGTGCTTTCAATAGACTTGTAATATTTTTAACATGAAATGTGTCTTTTTCATGTCGTTTCCTGGAGTAACATTTATACTAGTTTTACAAAATAAGTTGAGAGTTTATCTTTTTAGTGCTTTGCAGTAATTTTTTTTTTTTTTTTTTTTTGATATGGAATCTAACTTTGTCAGGCTGGAGTGCAGTGATGCGATCTCGGCTCACTGCAAGCTCTGCCTCCCAAGTTCACGCCATTCTCCTGCCTCAGCCTCCCGAGTAGCTGGGACTACAGGCGCCCGCCACCACACCCGGCTACTTTTTGTACTTTTTTGTAGAGATGGAGTTTTAACATGTTGGCCAGGATGGTCTTGATCTGTTGACCTCGTGATCCGCCCACTTCGGCCTCCCAAAGTGCTGGGATTACAGGCGTGAGCCACTGCGCCTGGCCACTTTGCGGTACTTTTATTGGCTTTAGAATCTTTCATTTCTGGAAACTTTTCAAGTGTTTACTGGTAAAATTATTGAAGCCTGGGGCTTTTCTTGGAAGAACTTCTTCACCAGGGTTTTTAATTCCCAATATGTAATTTTAAAATCCTAGAATAAATCCATGCGAAGTGTTTAATTCTTAAAAGAATAAAATTATCAATTTGCCTTTCCAATGTGAAATCTCCAATAATTTTAAAAGAAATTATTGTTATAGGGATAGACAGACACCTATGACACATTCATGGGGCAGAATAATGAATGCACAAACAGCAATGAATTTAGATCCAAATGTAGCATATTATAAAAATTTCATTTCAAATTAGGGCAAAATAGTTTATTTTTCAAATGATGTTTATGCTTATGATACCATTTAGAATGAAAAAAGTTAGGTACCTACTATATAGCGTACACCAAAGTTAATTTTAGGTGTATTAAAAATGTTAATATAGGAAGGCAGAAGCACGAGAATCGCTTGAACCCAGGAGGCAGAGGTTGCAGTGAGCCGAGATCGTGTCACTGCACTCCAGCTTGGGTGACAGAGTGAGACTGCTTCTTAAAACAAAAAAATGTTAATATAAAAATTAAGTTGCAGAAGTACTAGAGAAAATGTTACATGAACACTAGTATAGCATTGGAGTGAAAAAGGCATACTGGAAAATGACCAATGAATTTAACTATTCCATAGCATTTAAAGGTTGTTCTTAAATGTTTGAACTACTACCCAAGAATGCCCAAAGCCCATGGTGGAAATTCTATTTTTTATTGTAATATGTTTGTCATATTTAAGTGATAGGTTTTTGTTTTAACATTCCAAAACGCAGCTCCTTTTTGTGCCTTTGACTGCCTTTTGTAGAAATTTCCCCAGCTACCACGCCAAATTTCTCACCCAGATTCAGGCACTCTTATTGCCTATCCACTAGAGCATTGACGCTGCCAAGTTCGCATTAACTCTCTTATTAGCTTCGAGAAGACTTGAGACAGAAGCTGTCAACACTTCCTCTTTGGCATCTATGTGGCTGAGAAAGATGGTCATATTTTAGTCAAAAGACATAGTCCTGTCCAGTTATATTTGAAGAGAATCAACCATTTTAGACTTCTGTTTTTATAGTGTTCACAAATATAAAATATTCACTAACTTCTTATACTCTTTCCACCTGTAACGTAAAGATGCAATTCTGTAAAAAATTGAGAAAGAGGGCAAAAACATGGATTTTCTGAGATAATTTAAAACCGTTAAGAATCTGCAGCCAATAAGAATTTAACTCACAAAGGCAGAGCAATTGAAACTGTTTCCAGCCATCAGTACACAAATAGCAAGCCAAGCCTCATAATTCTCCTGTGTTTAAATGCAAGTTATTTAAAACAATTTGGTTTTAGTTTATTTTCTTACATCTGTTAATTACTGCTGGAAAATATTGTCAAGGTTGGGAATTTCTTTTAATCAAAGTCTAGAATATTAAATTTTAGAATCTATATAGGTAGAAACATCACAACCATGTATTTATTTTTATCTTTGAATAAGCATTGGGAATTAATGATTCCTTTAGTTTTCTTACCTGCAGAAACTTGAATGTTCTCATCTAATTCATCAAAGTTTGATTAAAAACACGAATGTCTGTATGGCAATAGACTAAATCCCATTTCACAGAATGTTGATTTTCTATGAGATATTAATTAGTATCCCTCAGTAAAAGGGGGATTGTTCTATAATCAAACAATTTTGAGAAATAATGGAATCAATACAGGTCAAGTTTTAAAATGTGTGCAGGACTCAGAACTGTTAATGTGCTAATGTGCATTCTGATGTTCCAAGGGGCATTCATAACATACACCATGTCCTATATATTTGAATGTAGAACCCTTTTTGCATGCAGTATCTATTGAGATCTGTTCGGAAAATTGTATTACTTGAAACATAATTTTGAAACTGCTACTTTAAGAGGTTTTAGAATATGTGGTGTTAAAAGCTGTACATTATGTTAAAATAGCTCTTGCTATTAATACATCTAAATAATGTTTATTGAGGACATTCCCTTGAAGGCACTATTCTGAGTGTCTCTGTAACTAAACTACTGTTCTGTGTCAGTGTTATACTATGGATTATATCTGATGTTCATGTATGAACACAAATATGACCAGTTAAAGCAATTTCATGCCAGCTAAAAGATGATGTTTTCTGTCTGATTATTTAATTCAAAAAGCAATTCATGGCCGTGCGCGGTGGCTCACGCCTGTAATCCTAGCACTTTGAGAGGCCGAGGTGGGCAGATCACGAGGTCAGGAGATCGAGATCATCCTGGCTAACAGGGTGAAACCCTGTCTCTACTAAAAATACAAACAATTAGCCAGGCGTGGTGGCGGGCGCCTGTAGTCCCAGCTACTCGGGAGGCTGAGGCAGGAGAATGGTGTGAACCCGGGAGGTGGAGCTTGCAGTGAGCCGAGATCGCGACACTGCACTCCAGCCTGGGCGACAGAGTGAGACTCCGTCTCAAAAACAAAACCAAAAAAGTAATTCACTGGTCTTACCTCCTTATTTGTCATTGTACATGTGGTTAATAAGTAAAATCTGAATTCCTAACAATTTATTTTAGATTAATATGTTTTGATTATTGACACTTTAAATATTTTTGATATGGTCAAAGTTAGTTCCCAGACAGGGAGGAGCAGGATTTTTCTCATCTTGCTTAACTGGTTTCCAATTTCTTGTGCGATTCCTTTCTGTGAGTTTCACCATAGTAAAAATGCAATTATTTAAAAAAATTATAAAATAGCATCCCCTTCTCTATTTTAATAATCAATATACCTCTGAATCTACTGGTTATTCCCATGATCTGTGAAGTAGTTACCATGCTTTTCAAATTGTATTCCATGTGTGTTCAAAATAAAGGATAATGACTCACATTATAATAAATAATATGACATTATGACCCAGAAGGAGGAGGAGTGTGCAAATTAAGGGTTTTACCTTGAAGATTTGTGTAATACAAAGGCACAGTTTTTCTAAAACAGGAATATATGTCAGCTGTCAGGAAGAACTAGAAATTATAGCTCTGCCTTATTGGGATATAACATGAGTTCAATGACCCCTATTCTCATTGTTCATCTATCTCCAATATTTCTTGTTAAGAGGACACAATTAGGTCAGTTTTCAGTGATCCAATATGGAACACCTCTGACAAACGAGGTTTCAAATCAAGGTGTCTCAGACAGTTGGCCTCCTAGCACCCTGCCATCCCTTTGGCTTATGCCCAAATCCAGCCCAGAGCCAATTAGTGGATTACAGCCTCTAGAATGGTTTCACTCTGTTCACATTCAACAAGCTCCAGACAGAGCTGCTATGCAAAAAAAAAAAAAGGGTTCACAGGTTGCCTTTCTCAGAGGGGCTATGTTTTAGGTACTTTGAGACTTCATGGCCCGTCAAGTACACACATGTTGAAGTAATGCAAGTGAGAAATTTTGCTGACAACTGATGGAAAGTGATATTTAAATCTAGAGCTCTACCTTTGTGGGCAGCCTGAGACAACCCTAGATTAAACATTTTAATTTTTCTATTTACTGTTTGTAGTTTTCTGGTTTCTGTAATTCATTGAGTCTGTTCTGATATGTATAGGTAGATATTTGCACCGAGAAAGCATGCATCTTGGATATTTATCATATATAAAGAAAAAACTGTATATACAGCCATTTAAATATGCTACAAATGGTAATAGAACATTCATAAATATGTACATGAAATGAGCTTGTGTTTATCCTTAAATTAGTGGTTTTCAACATTATTTTATTCCTTGACACTGTCCCCATGACCCATCATGTTCTGATCACTAATATTCTCTTTGACCAAACCATGCTTCTGGAATGGAGGCCATTGGTATTAGTCTTCATGTGTAGGGACAAAGGGACAGAGTTTTAAAATATACTGTTGAGACTTTTTCCAGTTTAGAGTTAATTTAGCTAATGTAATCAAGACCAATAGTTGTTGTGTTAAAAGTGTGGAATCATTAAAAAAAATTGCACACTTGAAGTAAACATTCTAGTTAACATATACACGTACATTCGTTTATTAATCTTTTCTTCTATGGTCAAGAGCTTTTCCTTAAATATTGGATTCAAGATGTTCATGTATTACTATAGTTCAAGCTGCTCATAGCTTATCCTCCTTAAGTTGGATTGTAGCCTCTGAAAACTTTTGTGATAGATTGGGCGATTTCCACTAGTGAAAAGCTCGAGCATAAAGGGGACAAAGTAGAGAAACAGGATTTAGAGGATGTCCCAGAAGTAACAATCCTCAAAAAAAAAAAAAAAAAAAAAAAAAAAAATCTTGAGGCAGTCTAATGGAAACTGGCCAAAGACCAAATCAAGATATTAAAGTTGCCTGATTTAGCATCCCTCAGGAGATCTGCTTCCAGCATACCCTATATGTAAACAACAACAACAAAAATAGAATCTTAAATCCCCATCCTAATTGTACAACAAAATCATATGTAGAATGTTTTAAATGCAGATATCTGGGTCCTCTCTAACAACTACCAAATTGAGACCTTCCAGATATGTTGCGTATATTTAAAAAAATGAATAATATTATTTGTTGTTACAATGGGCAGTTACATTTGAAAAGTCAGTGGAATAAAGATATGAAATATATTTGTACTGTTGGAAAAGTGAGTTTCTAAATGATAAATATTTTCCTCCTTACATATGGATGTTCCTTTTCGTGTATGATAGCTTCTACCTTAAAACCCACCTTCTGATGTGAATTTGCATAGGGAAAATGTGGTCGGCTCAGTGAATGGGTGCTAGGCAAGCAGCCTCTCCTGGGAGGCTCTTTGCTGTCTCCTCTGGACCCAAAAGAGTCCTCTTGCTTAAACCAGCAGCTTCTCAAAACGTTAATCTGCAGAAGGATCATCTGGGGATAGTGTGTTATTAAAAGTAGATGTTGTTTCAGTAAGTCTGAGATGGGGCCTGAAATTTTGCATTTCCAATGAGCTCTTTGTGCTGCTAGTCCAGAGACCACATTGTGTAGCCAGGGTTTAAGCCACATTCAGCCACTAGTTTTCACCAGCTGCATCTAATTGAGTGTCAAAATTTAGGTCTACATTCTCTCTTTTCCATTTACAACTTCTAAACTTTATTAAAGTCCATGAATTATTACTCTAAAAAGGAAAAAAAAAATAAATAAAATAAAAAGAAACCCTTTTCACTTTACACAAAGAGATAATGTGTAGGGTTTGTTCACGCTTTATGGTTTAGACTTTTTGCCTGTGAAGACTAGGAAGTGGGTCAGCTCGTAATCAAGATCAGATCAGGTGATTCCATAATGGAACTAACCACCTACAGCTTCCCCAACAGGCTCATGTCAGTAAATGCCAGTGACTTCTTTGATTCACGTTTATTTGCTAATTGTAGATGTTGCAGATGATTGGTTAGTGTGATAGCACAAACATGGTGGAAATAAAGAGGACATTTTACCTTTCTTCTAATATATTATATTTGTTGTAGCATTTCTAGTTTAACAGGAATTGTCCTCTTTTATAGTGGAGTGAGTTTTGGACTGAATTCTAACCAAAACTGTATGAATCCTTCTTGGTGGTAACTGTGTTCTCATGTTTCCTCATAGAGATAAATATTTTAGCAAATGTTGTTATTGAGTTTGTCTTCAAGTAGCCCAGTGAATGTCTGCACCCTTGAGTATTAAGGAAAAATTCATTCTTTTTCACTTATAAAAAGGCATATGATATAGAGAACATTGGCAGCCTATCTCAAATCTTAATCTGCTTTCCCTGAGATCTCATGGGACATATCTGCAGGCAGGGGGGTGGAATTTACTCTCAACTTTATTGCTGCTACCTGGTACTCTTTGCATGTAGCCATCAACTTTTATTTATGAGTGTTTGCTGGACCTCATGCTAGGTCCACTGATGCAGCTTACAGACTTGAGAAAGATATCCTGCCCCTAGGGAGCTTATCGTCTAGTTTGTCTTAATTTATACAATTTATACAAGCAACTGAGCAGAAAATTTTAGTTAAACGATGATAATATGTGTTGTTTTAAAGTACTTTCAAGATTCATCGTCAGTTTTGTCTTCACTTGCATTTCTGGTAACAAAGACAGAAACAGTATAGACTAGGCAATAAGTAAGTGACAGTGTGCTGAAGGAGAAAATGATGATAAGGAAGACGGAGTTGAGATGATGGGAATTCTAATAACCCATATGCCATGTATTAGTTCTTTATTTCTTCTACAAACATTTATTGAACACCTACTTAGGTTCAGCCAAAATGAAGACAGTTTATGATAACAGTATGTTTCCAGTACAGTATAATTGTTGTCACAATGAGCTGTTTACTTAAACACTGACATTCTGTCATCTCATCTGTAAAAAGCACATAATAATATCCTCCTTATCCAAAATCAATGAGCTGGAACAAGTGATTTCTAGTTTTCCTTCTATGCAATAAGAGCTAAGAGGAGGGGGAGAATGGAAATAAGAACAAATATGAGCCAGAGCTTACAATGTCTTCCTGGGATAGTATCAGAAATGAAACCTAATTTGTAGTGTCACTGATAAAACATGAGATTAATCTCTTTCTTCTTCCCTAAAAATATATCAGTTTTCAATTTGCCAGTTAGTCCCTACTCTCTGGAGCTCAGAACATAGGCCCACATATGTATTTCTGCCATTAGCAGAACAACTATATTTAGATATTCCAGATTGTTCTTACTCCATAGAGGCCCAATGAATTTGGTAACTAAGACTGAATGGAACTTGGTATCTCATCAATGCCTGTCAAAGATTTCCTTTCACTTGTTTCTTCATGAAGACAACTACTAGTTGGGCACATAAAAGTTTTAACTGTGACTAGGCTCCAGTGTTCTGTAGTTCCCACTGGAACTGGAAACTGTTGAAAGAATGACTCCAAGGAACATTAAAGATATTTTCAGATTGACTTGGAAAGCACATATAAGTGTGTTCAATGACTTTGTAATTTGGGACATGACTCTTAAACTCTCTATTAGCAGATTATGGGTTATAACATACGAATAGACCTGGTTGAGGATTTAATGAGCTCATGTATATAAACTAACTAGTAAAGTGACCTGTACATTTTCAGCCCTCATTGTAATTATATTTTATTATTCATCTTTTGTAGGAAAAGTTTTATTGAATTGGAGAACAACAGAAGACAAAAGTGTTTCTCTTTTCCTTTTCTAGATTTGTATATATTATAGAACACACATAAAAATGGATATTTCTCTGCGGATTATCTTAATTTTACTTATAAAAGTAATAAATTGGCTGGTCTGCCTATGGAGTAGACATTCTTTTGTTTCTTTACTTCTCTAATAAACTTGCTTTCACTTTATCATAGATAACAATAATAATAAGTCACGGAGAAAATTAATAACTACTTGGGCTTTCTATGAAAATATAGGGAAAGCATATATAGATTTTTAATTGATATTTCCATTCCAAAGAAAAGAAAAAACTTCTTACAAATCATTTAATTTATATCTAAAAATTGCCTTTGATCACACATCTGTCCTGGTAGTACTATGAAAATTGATATAAATATTCTCATGGCTGTCACACACCTGTTCTTCTTCCTAAGGCAGTTCCACCTGAGGCATGATATTAAAAGGAATCAGAGGTGCTCACCAAGCAACATAACACCCTTGACTAAGAAACCAACATTGCGACGATGTGTGAAATACTTACATTTCTCTATGGCTGCTGTAGTACCTTATATTGGCTTCAGATCTTTTTATGTCTGTGATCTCTTTATCCATGAAATCTAGTTTCATTGCCCCCTTTTGAAAATCCTTCCCCTATTCTCATTTTTAATCTATCTGTTCTTCTTTCTATTCAGAGTAACCTATTTCTCTTACCAAGGGTGTGGCCAGATGTGATCATTTTTTTTTCAGGGCCTTAAACCCAGCAAATTATGTCTTGAAATAATGACACATCATAAAGTGACTTATCTTTTTTTCTGATTCCACCTGTTTTTTCTAACATTTTTCACTGTCTAATAAATGTTCTAAAGCCCTGACTGGAATCCATGCATAGAGATGTCAAAGCTTACCAGTATTATAAAAATATTTCCCCCTACGTGGCATGTCTTTATTTGGACATGAATCATGTATTCATCCCAAGCTTTCTCCTTTATTTCATGAACACACAACTGTGTCAGAATGCCAATGACCTTTCTTGGCTTGGCTAGTCTATGGATCTGAACCCTCCTGTAATCCATTAAAAGTATAATAGCTAATTGAAAATGAATGTAAAGATACCCAATGGAATCGTAAAACTAACATTCAATGTGACGTGCTTTGGCTTAATAGGGCTTTTATTTATTTATTTCGAGCTCCCCTTGGTTTCTGACACGGTTAGTGGAGGAAACAAACCCAGACATCTTGTAAGCTGTCAAGCCGGATGCTCATCTCAGGGGAGCTTAGAGGGTATCATGTTTTAAGTTTTATTTTTCTGGAGCTTGGAATATGTGTGCTGACAGACGACTCCCCTGGGTTATAGCAATGCAAGGCTGTTGAGACAATTGAATAAGCTGAATTAGACAAAGGATTTTTATTACAATAACAACCAGATGGAACTTTGAAAGAAAATTTTGTTTTAAGGTCTTAGAAGTTCTGTTACAGAAATCATTTAAAACATGTTTATGGACCGGGCCTGGTGGCTTATGCCTGTAATCCTAGCACTTTGGGAGGCCAAGGTGGGTCGATCACTTGAGGTCAGGAGTTGAAAACCAGCCTGGCCAACACAGTAAAACCCCATCTCTACTAAAAATACAAAATTAGCCGAGCATGGTGGCAGGAGCCTGTAATTCCAGATACTCAGGAGGCTGAGGCAGGAGAATCACTTGAACCTGGGAGGTGAAGATTACAGTGAGCTGAGATCAAGCCACTGCACTCCAGCCTAGGCGACAGAGTGAGACTCCGTCTCAAAGATAAATAAATAAATAAATAAAATTAAAGATATTTACGATGATTTTTCTGTTGTAAGGTTAAAAAAACCAACAACATAAAGATCTCATTGCTCTGTTTTTTTTCATCCCTGATGATTAATATGTGGCCAATTACAGAGATTCTTCCAACCGACCCATGACAGATATATATTAATAATGTTCTTTTGTGTTTGCAGATCTTATTTCTTCAGAGTAATGGAAAATCCTGGCCAGTAGTGTTCTATTAAACTTCATAACGAATGCTAGGGGGTAGGTAGGTGGTATTTCGTGTTTTCCACATGTAATAGATGTTTTAAAAATGGGGCCATGAAAACAAAATAAGTCTTGAAGCTTGTTAACACTCACAGTGGAAGTTTAGCAGTGGAAATGAACTCATATTACCAGAAGACCTCTTATTCTCTATTGCTTTTCATGATTAGCTATACCATTTATTGTTTTTCTCATGAATGACAAGATTGCTTGTAATGTATTTGACACGTGGTGGTTTTCCAATCTCCAGCAGGCTGTGTGCATGGGTGTGTGTATATGTGATTATTAAAATATTTATATATTTTTTATATAGGGATTATTTTGCCCTTTAGAGGCAGCTCAATAGAAGGAGCATTCAATGTTAATGACTGAAAATGGTAGATGAAACTTGGGCAGGAAAGCTTGATAGGTTCAAGGTACCTTATTTGGCTCCTGCTCTCACGGTGGATCATAGTGCAATGGGACAGTCAGGGCTCAAAGTCTTTCCTATAATCACATATGATGGATATTGACCACAACACAGAAGCCAAAGCTTTATTTAACTTGGATACTTCAACTGCAAACATCTCTGGGCCTGACATCCAGTTCAAAATTCACTGTACTTTTTATTTCACTGTAGGCTCTCCAAAATATGGTAACTAAATGAGTAAATGAAAGCATGGCAGTATAAAGCAACACAAGTTCTTTTGCTGGCAGAGCATGTGATTGCGAAGTAGAAATATTGTTCTTTATTAGGTTTCTTTTCATTGTATATGTACCTATTCATTTGGAAACACTTTTTTTTTTTTTTTTTTTTTTTTTTTTTTTTTTTTTTTGAGACGTTATGTTGCTCTGTCACCCAGGCTGGAGTGCAGTGGCACAATCATAGCTCACTGTAGCCTCGATTTCCTAGGCTCAAGGGATCCTCCTGCCTCAGCCTTTCAAGTACTAGAACTACAGGCATGGGTGCATGCCGGGTTAATTTTTTAAAATTATTTTTGTAAAGACTGGGTCTCACTATGCTGCCCAGGCTGGTCTCAAACTCCTGGCCTCAAGTGATCTTCCCACCTTAGCCTTCCGAATAGCTGGGGATATCAGCAGGCATGAGCTACCATGCCCAGACTAGAAACACATTTTAAAACCATAGGCCTTCGATTTTTTTTTTTAAGGTTGGCTTCTGAGATGCTACTTATTGCATACTAGCCTATCATGTTCCTAAATTCCAATTACTCCTGTAGCCATTTTTAAAGATTATTTTTAAAATTTTTCTTCTTCCTCCTCCTCCACCTCCTTCTTCCTCCTCCTCTTCTTCCTCCTCCTCTTCTTCCTCCTTTTTCCTATTCCTTCTTCTTTGACCTTCTCCTCCCCCTCCTCCTTCTTCTTCCTCCTCTTGTTTCTTTTTCTTCTCCCTCTTCTTCTCCTGCTCCTCCTCCTTCTTTTTCTTCAGACATGGCCTCACTCTGTCACCCAGGCTGAAGATCAGGGGTGCAGTTATGGTTCACTGCAGCCTCACTCAATCAATCCTCTTGTCTCAGCTTCCTGAGTTGCTGTGACTACAGGCATGTGTCACCACAACCAGCTAATTTAAAAAAAAAAAAAAATGTTTTTTTTTTTTTTTGTAGAGACGATGGGGCCTTACCATGTTACCCAGACTAGTGTTGAACTCCTAGCCTCAAGCGATCTTCCTGCATCAGCCTCCCAAAGCCCTGGGGTTGCAGGGTTCTCTAGTGGCCATATCATTGGATTTGTCTTTAGAGTGATGAACTTGTGAAACATGGATATGAACAGGGGTAGATGGCAGTAGCCACACATGCTTGTTAAGCACTCATTATACGCCAGGCTAAGCACTTTGTCACCGATAGCGTATTTAATCCTCAGAAGAATAATCCAATGAATCACTCTATTTTGTGGATGTCAAAACCAAGTCTTAAATAAGCCAAATAACTTACCCAGAATCATATAGCCACGGAACCGAGATTTGAACTCGTACATTATGACAGAGTCAGATAAGCTAGCCATCCTGCCCCTACCTCCAGTTCCAGAATCAGTGATTGGCCTTGGCCTTACTCAGCAATCAGTTACAGGAATTGGTGTCATCAGGTTATCTGTCTTCTTACCACCTCTGGAGCATGCCAGTTACAGCATCATTGATTTCAATTGTCCTAAAATGGAGGAAAACTTGCTGTTGGCAAAAGGAAGACCCATAATCATTCATCAGCTCAACAGGCTTGAATGGCTAAAGTGCTCACAGCCATCTTCCTGTCTCACTAACTGCTGCCATTTAAAGATACAGGGGGAAGAAACTACCCTTTACTTCAGTTTACAAAACCCACTAAAGTTAAGACATACCAGAGAATGTATCCAAGAACCCAGAACTTCTGGACAGAAGGTTCTGGAATTGAATCCACATGCCCTGCAGTATAACCTCCATACACCCACATGGCTTGGGCCTCTTAGTTTTGCTTGGCCGCTACTACTTTTAAGCAAAAGAATAAAAACTGGTTATGTAGTTTTCAGAATGTCTTCCATTTCAAATACATTCTTAATCCATCAAAAGGGACATTCTAAATAAAGGCTTGTCTCTACATGATGTGTTAATGAAGAATGGCAGGGGCAAGCAAAACAAAACAAAAAGCCATGTAGTGAGGTTCTTTCAAGCCAAACCACAGCTGTTTGAAGAATGACAATATGATATCATGCAACTGCCACTATCCCTAATTAATTGATTTTACAGATTTTTAGATATTCACTGGTATGTCTTGTACTTATATCTAAAAATGCACACTAACAATCTATAGCAGTGTTACAACACAGATAGCATATTGTCAAATGCTGCCATGGATGAATACTTCTCATTTGCTCTGGATCTGTTAACATAAACCTCTTGAGATTTACAGATACATTTATTATTGGCATTTTCAAAATGGCAAAGATGTCTGTTGCTAAAAGTCTCTCACTGGTAAGGATTTGGGACCAAGTCTAAGGTTAGCTAACACTTCTTAAACTTGACAAGGTATGAACAATGAACATCTGAAACTATCTGTGACCACAGAGCCCAAGTAATGTTTAATGGAGGCATACATCTTTAACCGTTCAGTATAAATTCAACTTTTTTTTTTTTTTTTTTTTTTTGGAGATGGTGTCTCACACTGTCGCCCGGGTTGGAGTGCAGTGGTGTGATCTCAGCTCACTGCAACATCTGCCTCCTGGGTTCCAGTGATCCTCCTGCCTCAGTCTCCTAAATTCAACCTTTTTTTTAAAGCTTTCCTCATTAGCTGAATTGGTCACTTTCGCCCCTATAATCTCTCACACAATTTGTTTTAATTCTTTAGACATATGCATTACATACCACCCTCGTATTGGAACTATGTATGTATCTCATTTTCATTCAGTCCCTTTTCCTTCCCCGTCCCATTCCTTAAGAGAACTGTATCTTCGTAAGGGAAGCACTCCTACAACTTTTGCGTGTACGTGTGTTTGTCACCATCTTCTAGCACATATTAATGTGCCAGCCCATATTAGTGTCTCATTCTATGAATGAATGAATAAATTAGTGAGGAATGAATTACATATGTAATGTAGTTCAACTTACTACATAACACCAAGTAAAGTAAACCATCCAAGGTAAGTTTTTGAATCAAAGCCACCATCCTACTAATAAATATGGTTTCTTTTGTATAAAGGTGCTGGAATTCCTAGCCAAATATTCTGTTAGCATTCTCTGCCAAAACTTCAATTCATCAATGACTTATTTCAATAAGAATTACCCCAAGTCGGCCGGGCGCGGTGGCTCAAGCCTGTAATCCCAGCACTTTGGGAGGCCGAGGCGGGTGGATCACGAGGTCAGGAGATCGAGACTATCCTGGCTAACATGGTGAAACCCCGTCTCTACTAAAAATACAAAAAACTAGCCGGGCGTGGTGGTGGGCGCCTGTAGTCTCAGCTACTTGGGAGGCTGAGGCGGGAGAATGGCGTGAACCCGGGAGGCGGAGCTTGCAGTGAGCCGAGATCACGCCACTGCACTCCAGCCTGGGAGCACAGCGAGACTCCGTCTCAAAAAAAAAAAAAAAAAAAAAAAAAAGAATTACCCCAAGTCTCTGAGTGTAAGTATCATATGTTGAATATTAGTGTCCTGGTGCTCAAGGAGTCTTTCCCAGGCTTTTACATATGCTTCTCCATTCGATTCCAATTTTAGCATACAAATCTTTTATTTACTATCAACCTACTTAGTCTACTTGTTGAGAAAAAAGTGTTCATCATATTTCTTCATTCTACATATCTTATCAATTGCAATTTTTCTGCTCTATTAACATTTAGGTAGAGAGGAAAATTAGGGAAGGACACCAATACTGCATGTAAGACAAATTGGAAGTCATTCACAAATACAATATGCATCAAATGTTTTCTTCTGGGTGGTTCTATATTGGTTCTAAATATAATAGTACCAACTCATATGAAAAGCATAAGGGATTGGCCTCACCAGTTTTTATCAAATGTAAAACGCTATTAATTTCAAAATGCATCACTATTTTCTGAACCACAAAGGAAGAAAAGAAATGCTGCCAAATTAACAATGATGTTTTAATCATAAGTTATATCTTGATTTCAGAGATACTAAAATGGGTTTAGAATCCGTGTCTTAGAATAGATGAAAAACAGTATTTGTTCAGTAAGTATGGAGTGCATTCTCAATGCTCTATTACTTTCAACATTGATACACTTCTTTTACGAAGGGTGAAGATATGATAGACAGGGTGTTTGTGACATATGCTTTTCTAGGAATGTGTCTGAAACCTAGCATGCATTGCAAGACATGTCACTGCAACTCTCCATGTGCTACCACAGTTTTCCAGAAGGTAACATGTATCCCACAAAGCTTCGAAATTCCTTTTCAGACCATTTTATTCGCCTGAGGGCAAGCTAACTCACAGCAGTTTGCCATACACAGAATGTATTCACCAACCTTGGTATAATGTTCCCTCCTTTTCTTTGTAACAAGTCACATTTTGCCTTTTAATCCAGTGTTTTAAAGCATTTTAAAGCATCATCCAGTGTTTTAAAGCATTTTAGTTTCAATGAGGTGGCAGCAAAAAACCATATTTCTATAATAGACCTAAGTTGTAATGGTAGACAAAGAGAATATGACTACATATCTCAGCAGAGAATTGGAGTAAGGAGAGTGATGTAAGAAGAGTGGTGCAATGGAACCGTGAAGGCAGGGATCCCTGACCCTTTCATTTTCTGTTCTGTACATATTTGACCTTCAGTCCTGCAATTGCTGAAAACAAACTGCCCAATCTTACCCATGGGACGTTTTGTAATTACTTTCTTGTCTCTTCTCTTATGGGTACATTGTCTAGCACATAGTACTTCTGCTACTAATAGCTCGTATTTATCTAGCATTCATTATGTGCCTGACAGTATTCTGTCTCACATATATTAATTAAAGTGATTTACTTTTTAAAGTAAACTTTTTATTTTGAATTAATTTTAGTTTTACAAAACTGTTGCAAAGATAATAATACAGAGTTCTCATACATGCTTTATCCAATTTTGCTAAGTGCAATGTTAACATATTATACAACTGTGGGACATTTGTTAAAACTAAGAAATTAATATTGATAAATTACTGTTAACTAAACTCCAGACTTCATTTGGATTTCGCCAGCTTATCCACTAATGTTATTTTTCTATTTCAGGATCCAATCCATATTGGATCCATATTGCATTTAGTTGTCATGTCTCCTTCACCTCTTTGGATCTGTGAGAGTTTCTCAGTCTTTCCTTGTTTTCCACGACTGTCACACTATTTTTTTCAGGGAGGTAGTCTCGTTGTGTTGCTGAGGCTGGATTTGAATTCCTGGGATCAAGCAATCTTCCTGCCACAGTCCCCCTAGTAGCTCCAACTATAGGCATATACCACTCCCAGCATAGCTATCACACTTTTGAAGAGTACCGATTGAGTATTGCATAGGATATCCTTTCATTTGAGTTTGCCTGCTCTTCTTCCCATGATTGGACTTTGGTTATGGGTAACTCATCCCCTTTTCACAACAGCCTATAAGATGATACTATTATGATTCTATTTTATAGATGAGGCACTGAGGGAGAGAACAGTTGAGTAATTTGAAGGCCTGCGTGCTTGAACCCAGAGAGTCTGGTTATAGACCTAAAGCTCATAATCCCTATGTTATATTGAGTTATAATTTCTAAATTTGAATCTTGACACACTACATACTAACTCATATTTATTGGCATCAGATTACTCAACTGTGAAGAAGGAATGATAACTTTACTTACCTCATATGGCAGTGCTTAGCGCAGTATCTCGGTCATTCTAAATTTCTGGAAGATGCTAGCTGTTAGTTTTACTGAACTGTTTGCCATTCTTTTTCAGGAAGTTGGCCATGCTAATTTTCTGAGCTGCACAATCACAATTCAGTGAACCTTAAGGTGTTCTGAAATTACGGGCTCCTTGATTCTGCCCTTTGTATTGCTTCTCAAAGAAGGCGTGGTGGCACTCTGTTTAAGTGCTTTATTTGTCAGGAGACAGTACTCATATAAATCTGAAAAGCAATCCATGTACAAAGGAAGAAAAGTTGGAAACCCTGATAGTCTCTGCATGTTTGAGAATCAATTAAAAAATGTAATGCCACTTTCCACATGTGCTTTTAGAATTCTAGGAACAGGTCAGTCTCAGGTTATACTACAGGAATAATATTTTTAAATAACACCATAGAAAAACATTCCAAAATTGTTTGGTAGCAGACTGTGTCTACAGAGCTAGTTATACATGTTTTTTGGAACGTCATATTCTGGCATATAGCAATTCCAGAATTTCTACACCAATAACATTAAATGACAAACCCTCTCTGTCAAACTGGAGCATGTATTGTAGGTAAGCATGTACAAAACAGTCTAGATATCTTTGCCTGAAGTAAGAATATTGAGGAAAAATATCATTATGAGATGTGTTCATTTCATTTTAAAAAATGAAAAGATTACTCCAAAATGGTGTTACCAACTCAACATTGATTCATTGATTCTTCTGGTTTCTAATCCCACACAGCAAGGCATTTTCCTTGGTGCTATTTCCTAGATCATACTTTTCAGTTAATGCAGAATTTTCTTCCAGGAGGCTAGAATGCTTGGGAAAGTGTTTGTCGGATGTCAGAAAGTGAGCATTTTCACTTGTGAAAACTATTCTTGCTTTTATGTAAAAGTATTGAAAATGAAACTTCATAAACCATAAGAAAATTCCTGAAGAAGAGATAGAAAGAAGTCTGTCTAGGGATCACATAGCAAGTGCCTTCATTGGGTAGGATAGTAACCTTGGATATCTTTTGGTGCTTTCTAACTCTGAAATCCTAAGTTTCTCGGATGTTAAGTTACCTGGTTGTAATTATAAATCTCTTATCATTCCGACATATGTGAAATATTTGGAAGTCAGACTTCCTGCCAGTGTTTAACACTTTGGAAGGATCAATAATTAGGCTTTATTCAGATATTTCAAATTACCACCTTCTTTGTATCATGTGACGCTACATCTGTAGCCTATAATGCATGTAGTTGTGGTTAATTGACTCTTGTCCAGCAGCCTATATTTTCAGCTTTCTTTTAGCAGTGGCAAGCAATGGAAAACATTATTCCTTTGCTCAGATTTCTCACTATATGTGTAAGAAGATGATATTGTGATTCTGTGTTTCCAAATGAGTGAGACTCTGTAGACACCTTCCATATATTCCCTACATATCAGGAGTAGAGAAGGGTATGTCCCAATTTAAATGGGAATTTAGTACCTCTATTAAATTTTTCACACAGCTTCCATTCTGAGTTTTTATGGAATGTACCAAATCAAACATATTTAGCTTTTTGTTCAGAGAAATGAACATGAACTGCTTATTTCTCACTGTTAAACCTGCTTTTCTTGCGGTCTTTACTGTGTCAAGAATGGCTATTCCGTCCCTTCAGTTACTCCTAGGAAAAACCTTGGGGCTGTGTTTAACTCCTCTCTCCCTTTCACACCTCATATCCTAACCGTCAAGCAGTCCTCTTAGCTTTACATCCACAATATGTCCAGAATTCAGTCATTTCTCATACCTCTCTTACAAGCACTCAGTTAAAGCCACCATCTTCACATTTCAAATTCCCTGTGTTAGCAATTTTGAGGTATACAATGCATTGTTACTAACTATAGTCCCCTGGTGTGTAATAGATCACCAGAATTTATTCTTTCTGTCTAACCGAAATTTTATATCCTTTGACCAACATTTCCCCTTTTCCTACCCCCACCCTCGCCCCCTGCCCCCTGCCCACCGCCCACCTTAGCCTCTGGTAACCACCACTCTACTCTTAACTTGTCTGAACTTTGATTTTCAGATTACACATATAAGTGAGATCATTCAATATTTATCTTTTTTATTTTTTATTTATTTAGTTTTTTGAGACAGAGTCTTGCTCTGTCGCCCAGGCTGGAGTGCAATGGCATGATCTCGGCTCACTGCAACCTCCGCCTCCCAGTTTCAAGGAATTCTGCCTCAGCTTCCCGAGTAGCTGGGATTATAGGCGCCTGCCCCCATGCCTCGTTAATTTTTGTATTTTTTAGTATTGACAGGGTTTCACCATGTTGTTTAATTTTTATTTTAAGTTCAGGGATACACGTGCAGGTTTGTTATACAGGTAAACTTGTGTCATGGGGGTGTGTTGTACAGATTATTTCATCACCCAGGTATTAAGCCCACTACCCATTAGTTATTTTTCTGATCCTCTCCCTTCTCCTATCCTCCACCCTGTGATAGGCCCCAGTGTCTGCTTTTCCCCTTTATATGCTCATGGGTTCTCATCATTTAGCTCCCATTTATAAATGAGAACATGTGGTATTTGGTTTTCTATTCCTCTGTTGGCTTGCTAAGGATAATGGCCTCCAGCTCCATCCATGTTTCTGAAAAGGACATGATTTGTTCTTTTGTATGGCTGCATAGTATTCCATGTTGTATATGTACCACATTTTATTTATCCAGTCTACCATTGATGGGAATTTAGGTTCATTCCACTTCTTTGCTATTGTAAATAGTGCTGCAGTGAAGATACACATACATATGTCTTTATGATAGAAGGATTTTTATTCCCTTGGGTTTATACCCAGTAGTAGGATTGCTGGGTCAAATAGTAGTTCTGTTTTTAGTTCTTTGAGGAATCACCACACTGCTTTCCACAATGGATGAACTAATTTACACTCCCACCAACAGTATATAAGTTTTCATTTTTTTCTGCCAGCTTGCCAGCACCTGTTATTTTTAATAAATCACAGCACTTGTTGAGTTGTTGTAATAGCCATTCTGACTAGTGTGAGATCAATTGCTTTTGGAATTTTCTTGATGAAATCTTTGTCCATTCCTCTGTCCAGAATGGTATTGCCTAGATTGTCTTCCAGGAATTTATATTTTGGGGTTTTACACTTAAGTCTTTAATCCATCTTTAGTTGATTTTTGTGCATGGTGTAAGGAAGGGGTCCAGTTTCAGTCTTCTGCATATGGCTAGTCAGTTATCCTCTCCCCATTTATTGAATAGAGAGTCCTTTTCCATTGTTTGTTTTTTTCAACTTTGTCTAAGATCAGATAGTTGTAGGTGTGCAGCTTGATTTCTGGGCTGATATTTATCTTTCTGTGCCTGGCTTATTTCACCTAGGATAATGTCCTCTAGATTCATCCGTATTGTTGCAAATGGCAGAATTTCATTCTTTTTTTAAGGCTGGATAGTAGTAGTTCATTGTGTATATGTACCACATTTGTTATTCATTCATCTGTTAATGGACGCTAATGTTGTTTCCAAATCTTATCATGTCTCTGTCCATCTCCCTTAGATCAAAATTCAAGTTCTATGTAATGTATAGAAAGACTTGCCCCCTTTACCTGACTGAGAGCATCACCTCTATTTCTCTCTCCCTCCTCCACACCAGCTACACCACCCACCTCACTGTGTTTGAATATACTATTGTTCTCCTGCTCAGAAGTTTTGAAATTACTATTCTCTCTTTTTGAAATGTTCTTCTCCAAGGTACTCATTTTCAGAGTTTGCTCCCTTACTTTATTCGGTCTCATCAGAGAGGCCTTTCTTGACTATCCGAAACCAAATACCGCTGCCTCCCACTTACCCCTCAGTCTCCTTATGACAGTTTATTTGTCTGCATGTTGCTTACCACCACCTGTTAAAAGATAAAGCTAAGCACATTAAACATTTAAAGATTTTATTTGAGCAGACATTCATAAATTAGGTAGCACGAAATCACAAGCTATATGGGCTCCACCAAGGAGGTGTGAGAGGGAAAATTTTTGTAAGGTGTTCTCGGAAGCAAGACAAAGAAAATATTTGATTTATGAAAGTGGAAAGTCCCTAGCTAGAAATTAGTTAGCAGTTTCAGATTAAGTTAAATGTTTACACTGAATTGGGTTGTGGTTTGTTTACATAGGAACTCAGGACACTGGAGCCATCTTAGCCTAATGGCCTCCCAGTTTTTTTTTGTTTTGTTTTTTTTTTCTTTCAACACATCTGACATGCTTATTTTATTTTCTGTCTTTATCCATTACAATATAAATTCCATGAGAGCAGGAATGTATCTGTTCCTTTTGTTGCCTTATCTTCAAATTGTAGAATAGTACATGATACTTAAAAGGACATTAATAAATAGTTGCTGAATGAATGGAAGAATTAATAAATGTGATTGAAAGGCAGACTAGTGGTAAATTGGACTAGGCCAAATATATGTTCATGTGAACGTTCAATAGTATGTAACATAGTTTATACATATTCAATATTTAGCCTTTGAAAATGTTTTCCAATTATCTAAATATAAGTATTTAGTCGTAGAGTTGGAAATCTGTCAAATTGTTTTAACTTATACAACATTTGAGAAATTGTGAAGAACCTTTACTATTCCTCAGTTTTGGTTGTCTATAAATATAATATATATTTCTTTTTCTTATTGACCATTCCCCTCAGTGCAATTTTTTCCACCTATTTTACTTGTAGTTTTGAGGTCTTGCTTTGTTTTTACCTATAAAGTCTAATGAAAGTCCAGATAAGAGCCTATAATTCTGTCCATATTATTCAATAACTTCCACAACATGTTTTATCTGTCAGACTATTGTTCACATTATCATGGATGTAATGCAAAGTTTAGAGCTGAAAATGTATCCATGTTCCTAATTCTTGCTCTAGTTATCAATGTCAAATGCACTATCAATAGGACTTGAAAAACATATTCAGTAATACTGGATGGATACTGACATTCTCTCAAATTATAGTATTGAGTGCGCTATACTAAAAATAGTCAAAATAACATAGCTTAGACAAGTGAGAAAACAAAGCTTTGTCCTACTTTATTTTGAGAAGCAGAATACAATTTCCTGTTTGTTTTTTCTTTTTCTCAAAACAACTAAAATTTGTAGGAGGATAATGTTTAAAATTTATTTTCATGATTAAAATTAGAAAAATAAATAAACGGACATGAAACATATATTAAATTTAAAGATTCATTGTTTTGTATAAACACAGTATATAGCTTATAAGTCATTATGCTATTAGATTGACTTTTTAACTTACGGGAAATTGATATTCTAATTTAGATGCATGTATGTGACTTCCCATGTCTATTTTAGGATAGATTTAATCATAAAATGATTTACCTTGGGTAAATTACAATAAACTCACTTGAGTAATTAATTGAGGTGTTTCAAGGAGTTAATTTAGTTCACATAAATAAGAACGTTGTTTCAAGGAACCATTTACTGCTCTGTATTGCCATTTGGCCTAGACTTTTTTCATTTTACATCCAGAAGACAAACTGTTGATAAACTATTTGTTATTTTTTGCTGAAAATTGATGCCTTTAGTATAGATAGTACTATATCAGAAACCATATAAACTGATGCTTTAATATGGTTATAAACTCATTAGACATAGAATTTTGGTCAGTCTCCAGTTAGAATCATTGCTTCTACATATTTTCACGTTTGTAGCTGAGGAGAATTAATATTATTGAAAATGGGTTAATTTCCAACTGATCTTGAATCACAAAGTGGTAGAAAAGGAGATCTCTTGTTTTATTTATTTATTTGTTAACAATAAGGATTTGCGCACTTTCATATGCATTCCTCTGTAGCTTACAGTTACCACAGCACTTCACATCAATAATATACTGGTACTGATTTAGTTTAAATCTTTCATATACGTGTTTATTGTAAATTTCTTTGAGTAATGCTGGGCACTGATATTAACAGAGGATTAACTTTATGGCACATTTTAATAGAATGTACAATATTACTTCCACCAAATAATTTTTCTTCTTTTCATTGTGAACCTGTTATTCATTTTCAGACATGGGGGGAAGTATTTCTTTATTTTGTTTTATTTTAAGTTCCAGGGTGCATGTGCATGATGTACAGGTTTGTTCCATAGGTAAACATGTACCATGTTGGTTTGCTCTACCTATCGACCTATCACCTAGGTATTAAACCCATCATGCATTAACTATTTTTCCTGATGCTCATTTCTTGGTAGATATGGCACTTTAACCATTCTGAAGCTTAAAAAGTATTTATTTTAAGCCCATGAGAGTATTTTAAAATCGTATACATCTGACCAGAAACTTTTGTTTTTTAGGTTTTTTTATAAATTAAATGTAATTAACATATTAACTATTTCAAGCAAATAAGATCCACTTACATAAATGACCGTGTTAGTTTGAGAAGTTGTAGCTTACTGATCTGAAAACATTAATTGAACCTCCAAAATTATACCCGTTGGGTAATTTCTATCCTGGCAGCGGTGTGCACGTTAGGACAATTAAAGTGCCAAAGGAATCTCATTTTATTTCTTGGTTATTATGTCTAGGCAAATTGATGGCTCATTTTTAAGATCTGTTTAGTATCTAATGATTAAAATAAAAATGATGATCTCATCATGATATTCACATAGCACATTTATCCGTTTCTCTTTTGATTTATAGCTTATTTTTACCTAATGCAGTTTACTCTAGTCTCCTGGGCTTATACATTTTTTAGTCTTTGATAATCTATACTAATGGACTGCAAGGGTAGCAATATAATCTAATGAAGTGTTTAACCCAGAGCCTTGGGAGTGAACTATTGTGGTTTGAAAAAGCAGATCATGTTTGTTTGGCCTACTTTTTCTTTTTCTTTTCTTTTTCTTTTTCTTTTCTTTTCTTTTTTTTTTTTTTTTTTTTGAGACAGAGTTTCGCTTGTCACCCAGGCTGGAGTGCAATGGCACAATCTCGGCTCACTGTAACCTCGCCCTCCCAGGTTCAAGTGATTCTCCTTCCTCAGCCTCCCGAATAGCTGAGATTACAGGCGCCTGCCACCATACCTGGCTAATTTTTTTGTATTTTTAGTAGAGACGGGGTTTCACCATGTTGGCCAAGCTGGTCTCGAATTCTTCACTCTAGGTGATCCACTCGCCTCGGCATCCCAAAGTGCTGGGATTACAGGCATGAGTCACCGTGCCTGGCCCGTTTAGCCTACTTTCATAACTGATTCACACTTATTAAACAGACCCTAGCTGGATAGATCATTCAGAATGGCTTAGATCTGAGTAGAGATTTGGAGAGTATTAGCAGAGTTAGCTTCTAGGAACGAAAGTAGAAGTCAAACAGATACTTAAAATAATCACTTTGAATCAACATTTGGTATTACCTGATCATTCTCAAAACCCTGTTCCCTATTTTAGCTTTGATAGGAGTATATGTTAAATATTCATATACATTATGTAAATGAAGACCAGGACTTAGAAGTTGTTTATTGTTACCTTCCTTTATGTGGCTAATAAGTATTTCTGTCCATGAAAAATTACTGAAATAATAATGTTAAAAATAGGAAAGAGGCTGGGCGCAGTGGCTCACGCTTGTAATCCCAGCACTTTGGGAGGCCGAGGTGGGCAGATCACAAGGTCAGGAGATCGAGACCATCCTGGCCAACATGGTGAAACCCCGTCTCTACTAAAAATACAAAAATTAGCTGGGCATCATGGCGCACACCTGTAGTCCCAGCTACTCGGGAGGGTGTGGCAGGAGAATCACTTGAACCCGGGAGGTGGAGGTTGCAGTGAGCCGAGATCTCACCCCTGCACTCTAGCCTGGCGACAGAGTGAGGTTCCGTCTCACAAAAAAAAAAAAGAAGAAAATACACTTACACCTATTCCCAGGTAAAATGTCACATCTCCATTTGAAGTGCCCATTTGGATGAATACGTTATGAATTGCAGTTCAAATATATACATTTCTGAATATGGAAACCTTAAAAATCATTTCTCTTTGTGTTTTATATTTAGTACTAAAAAAGTGATTTGTGGCTAATATAACATTCAATTAAAATTAACATTTATCCTAGGGGCATTCCAGGTACTATAGTCTGTCTCATTCATTAGAGCATTTTGTACTTATCTGCAGAGCATCTCTCTTCAGAAGAGAATCTGCTGAATTTTTGCATCTTATCCAGCATCAATCACTGTGATGAGGGTCTCACTCCACGAACCAGGCAGCTTCTCTTCCACAGCAGTTCCATATGTCTCCTACAGCTGTTCTACTTTCTAAGTGGAACGTGACTCTCTTCAGCTCATAGTTTGTGTCCCCATCAAAAAAGGCTGTCAATAGCTCTTTTATTCTTTTGATTTGCTGCACTCTCTTATGGATTGGAATATGACTTATAGTCAGTATTGAATGAGGATATGTTTGATTAAGAGAAATTGTGTCCATGAATGCTTCGATAAGTAAAATGTTTATATCAAATCTCATGCTAAGAAACTATTTGAAGAGCATGGGCAGAGCAGAGACATTTTTGTGAAGGAATTTCTCCAGGGAAATTTTCACCGTGCAACTCGGTGGTGTAAGGCTGCCATAATTTTGGTTCGTGTTAATAGAGGTTAAGTTGATTTTTATTGTTCTCTTTGGTTGGTTTATAATCTGTAAATTTTTATCTTGGAAAGTAGATTTTTTTCCTCCAGGTACTGTGTGTGTGCGTTAGACTATGGAAAGCCAGAACAACTATTATACATTGACTGCAAAGTCAACAGAATTTTTTGTGTGTGTTTGAAACTTCCTTTCAAGTACCTCAACAGCCAAAATGTTTGCTGCAATACCTTTTATATATGAAAACCGTAGAATAAATAGAATGGAAGTAAAAGTAATTCAGAATAAAAGAAGCTATCATTTCCACAAATGACAACCTCATTTATTTATACCTAAAACTATAGTTTTCATGGGGATTAATGTGAAAAGATAAAAGAAGTAAAAAGGTCCTTGAGAAAATAGTAGAGTATTACCTGAAGCTTGCTGAGCAAACATTTTTGGGGAATGACAAAAAAAGTTTTTGAACGTGAACTTCTGGGATTTCAACTGAATGATCAAGCATGAAGAAACTTAATTATCCTGTTTAAAGAATAATGTTGGGAAGCCTTTGCATAATTTGATAATATTTTTAGTATGAGCTGATGTCTTTAACCAGAATAGCTACCAAAATTTTAGAAAACACTATCACACCATGCATGTTGTGAATGAAATTTTTATTTACTCACTTGTTGTTTTGGGAAAACTATGTGAACAATTATTATCACCAATAGTATCCATGTTTTTTATTTTTTAAAAAAACTAACAGGTCAAAGAAAAGGGTTTAATTAATTCCCAATTTTAGTATCTTTTACCCTTGAGTATCAAATGTCTCTGTTCTTAGCAACTTTCCTTGCTAGTGGAAATGTAGAAATGGTTTACTAAATGTCAGTTCATCATGTTGTTTTATCTGAAAGGCAAAAACACTAGGATACTTTCAACTTCCCGTAGAGAATTACACTTTCAAACTAAAGTCTAGTTGTTTAAATGGAAAAATGGAGAGGCAGACGAAATAATGTAATTATAGACTTGGTAGGGTGTTGCAAATGAATAAGAAACTGGCAATTTGAGTAGTTAAGGACCATTGTATATTTTATTATAGCTGCAATATTTTGAGTTCATAAAGCCATATTGAAGTAGAAATACATACACTCATTTTTAGTAAGCACAACAACAGAAGTAAGTCATTTCATTATCTTTTTAGGGCTGATCCTCCCACTTTTTAGCCTACAATTCCATAAGTTGTTTAATTCGATTGATACAGACCAGTTCTAGCTACCAAAATATTATGTGCACAAAACTCCCTTTCATTCTATTTTTCTGATCAAAATGTCCATGCCCACAATATGGCTAATTAGTTAAGTGTGGGAGGAAGGCTTTTGTTAGAATTCTTACTCCAACGGATTAATCATTGTTAGCATATTTTAAAATAGCCAGATAAATACGTAACCAGAACATCAGATAATAACTGACAATTAGAATTATTCTAGCTAACTATGGTCACATCTGAAAGTTATCATATTCTTCCTTCTCAAACACCTTATATTTAGACTCTGATGAAATCCATCTGTACCTTCTCTAATATATCCCCAGATAGTCATGAGGAGTAAATAACATGCTATAAAATGTTAAAATATTTCAAATACAAAGTTCTGTAGAAATGTTACACAGTGATATTATCACTATTTCTTAATTAAATGTACATTTTACATATTAAATGTTACTGTTAAAATAATTTTGATAGAAATTTATAAACATTCACTACTAGTAATAGCCAACTATTATATATGGTTACTTTCACTTAGGATGAAATGAAAAGTATTGGCTTATTTATATATTTCAGAGTATGTTCTAGATTCCTATAATGGGGTTCTAACGGGGCTAAATTTGTCAAATTCTTATAATATATATTAAATGTTTGACCACATCAGTGCCTTTTAATTAATATTGGTTTTCTTTTAGTATCTGAAGAAAGCTAACCAAATTTTCCATTGTAACCATCAATACCATATTTGTGTTATTAGAATATAATAACTAATACAATAGTTAAATGTTTATTTAATACTGACTAAACATTGAAGAATAATTCTTAAAGAGATTCACAAACTATAAAACACTATACCAGACTATAAATTGCTTTTACTAATCAATTTGGAAACCATAGCACCTGTCTGATGAGTATGCTTATTTTAAATTGAACAGATGCAGGGTGTGATGATATACCAGATTAATGTTACGAGTGAATAGATTTCCTTGTAATTACAAGGCATATAGTGAAGTTATCGATGCTATATATATTTCTGTTACTAAAGAAACTGTATAATTTTAAGTGTTTTAATTTTTGGTGGGTGGAGGATGGAGTTTTGTTCTTGTCCAGGCTGGAATGCAGTGGCGTGATCTCAGCTCACTGCAACCTCCACCTCCCAGGTTCAAGTGATTCTCCAGCCTCAGCCTCCCGAGTAGCTGGTATTACAGGTGTCTGCCACCAGGCCTGGCTAATTTTTGTATTTTCAGTGGAAACAGGGTTTCACCACATTGGCCAGGCTGCTCTCGAACTCCTGACCTCAGGTGATCCGTCCAACTCGGCCTCCCATAGTGCTAGGATTACAGGTATGAGCCACCGCTCCTGGCCATGTGTTTTACATCTTATTTATAAACTAGCCTTTGGAAAATGGGTAAGAACTGTAGTGCTTCTTGTTGCTAATACTGTATAGTTGTCCTTCAGTTTTCATTTCAAAACCAAAACTAAATTGTATACCAGAAAATAAAAACTTAAGCTGTGCACAAATTTAGCATTATGGATTTAGATACAACCAAGTACTAGAACTTTTTCAGTTTCAAAAACTAAGCCCCTTTGAAATTTAGCTATTCAATATCAGGAATTCTGAGTGCAAGGGATATGGGATGGAAGGAGAAAATTATTCCTATTCTATAGACTTTGTTGTGTATGTTTAAAAATATAATTAGTATTAACACAATATAGTATGTTTCCGACAATTACTTCCATTTACCTGATTGGTTATAGGTAATTTGAAGATTTTTCACTATACCAGTAGAGATACAAAGTAAAACACAGGTATAGTCTCCTAGAAAATTAAATAAAGTAACCCTTGAGTAGACTTGTAAGGTGACATAGAAGAAATAGGCCTGTCTTCTATTTTGCTAAAAAGACCTTGTTTCCAAGTGTTACTGAAAAGTGTCATAATGAAATCCTAATTTGATGTTATTTGCCCTGGCAAAATTATGTATAATGGTAATCATAAATCAATTAAGGAGTAATACAAGAGATTATCTAAATAAGCACTAAAGTTTGGGAGCAGGTAAATGACTGCCTTCATGAGTCAGTGGTGAAATGGTAAGGTTCCAGAATATGGATATTGCAATGGACATTAAAAGCAAAATGCGTATAGACATTTTCTTAAAGTAATCATTAATGGTACTTGGAGGTGCGCTTAATGTGAACGAATAATTAAAGCAATAACATTTCAAACAATAAGCATTCATACTGATGTGATTTGGCTTGTATAATTCTCTTTATAACTCTATCGTATATTTTTATCTATTTATTACATTTTGGATGTTACTGCCTTCTTGTTTTATTTTATTAAACTTCCCTTTTAATATTTGCCTTTATTTTGCCCTCTTTTCATATTATGATTTCCTTGATCCTAGCTTCTTTTTCAAGTCCATGCATTTTAGTATTTCATGGCTGGCATCAGGAAGTTTTCTAAAATTTTGTCTGGTTTTCACGGAAAAAATTACAAAGTCTCATTTATTTTCTAAGCTTCAAGACAAGTGTATCCATATGGATTCAGAACATTTCTATTGGCAACTTCTATTGTTCTGTTCACTGAGCCTTAAATCAGAAGAACTGTATGTAAGCTTAGTGTTAAGTACAAGTATTGATGTTGTCACCGTCTTCTGTTTATTTTTCTTTATAAGTGGAGATTGTCATACATTGTCTACAGCTATTCCCAGTACCAAGTTAACCTTTACCCAGCACTGCTTTCCTCATGGATGTGGAATTTTCTTCAAATAAAACTACCATATCCTGTAACCATATTAAAACGTAGAAGCATTCTGTGTTTATATTTTAACTTAAATATTTATTATAAAAAATTCTAAACATATACAAAATAGAGAAAAATAAGTGAAGATTCATCTACCTATTAGCAAATTTTAGTAATTATAAGCATTTACCAACCTTGTACTTGTTTTCTACGTAAGTGTTATACATGGAAGGCTGTATCCTCACTATGTACTATTCTAGACTATTCTCTCAACACTTCTGCTTTTCCTGATGTGCCTAGCTATCTGAGCATACAATATTGTTACCAATCCATATTTATTCCCCAACTATATTTTCGTCTGTGATTTATAATATCTGAATGAATGCAGGAATAGAGAAGCTAAAAAGTAGGAAAAGAAAAAAAAGCTATAAATAAGAGTGCAATAGTTCAAAGGAACCAGGGAAGTAAATGCCTGATTTGTGGTTAGTGCAGTGCTGTATACTAGAATGAAGAAACCTTACACTGTTGCTCTTGACAGTATCCTGGTAATTCCTGTTGAGAGGGCAAAACATGCATAGTACAGAATTGCATTTCTTTAACTTAATCACCCCCAAAAAACTTAAGGTCATGGAAATTCTCTCTAAATTTCGGTATCTGACTCTGACATATTTTTAAAATTCAGTGCTTCCCGAACGCCTGTAATATGTATATTTTAACAGGTAGTTGGACATGGTATTTCAGGCTTTCCTATTTTTTTCCTATGTAAATATGAAAGTTACTCTATGGGCCTATTTCTCTGAAAAGTAGGACCTACTAACACAGTCAGACATTCTACAAACTGCCACACTGTTCCTTTGCCTTCAGGTACACCTATAGATAGATGAGTGTGTGGGGATGGCATAGATCCAACCAAGCAGCAAGAGGGAGTCATTACTTCATACCCAAGAGTAAGGTAGAGAGAAAGAAGACTCATTTGCTCAGCCATTAAGCATAAACCAATGAATGCCGGACTCTTATGATGCTGCCAGTCACGATTGATCCTTCCTTTCATTTAGAGGAGGATTGAGTGAGAGCTGGAAAAACACGCTAGACATATTTTTCTAGTATAGATCATTACAAGGAAATATTAAGATGAAGAAGACAGTTCCTCCTAACAAACTCTGCCACTAAATAATTACCAGATATATTTGGGAATATGATTATGCTGAAAGGGCCACATGAGGTCCCTGTTTTTTATTATTTACAGATTTGACTGTTTTTTTTCATTTTTTCATACTGTGCTTCCTGATGCTGTATTATAAAAAACAGAGAGGGGATTGGGAAGTTGGGTTTCAAGCCAAAGAATAAATCCATGATATATTTTAAAGAAGTTGGTGGAAGAAAAGAGAACAAGTAGATTTTTTTTTTTGTTGGTGTGTTTTGTTTTGTTTTGTTTTGTTTTGTTTTGTTTTGTTGAGACGGAGTCTCCCTCTGTCACCCAGGCTGAAGTGCAGTGGCGCGATCTCGACTCACTGCAAGCTCCGCCTCCGTGGTTCACGCCATTCTCCTGTCTCAGCCTCCCAAGTAGCTGGGACTACAGGCGCCCGCCACCACGATTGGCTAATTTTTTATATTTTTATTAGAGACGGGGTTTCACCGTGTTAGCCAGGATGGTCTCAATCTCCTGACCTTATGATCAGCCCGCCTCGCCCTCCCAAAATGCCGGGATTATAGGCGTGAGCCACCGTGCCCAGCTGAGAACAAATACATATTTTTAGAGTTTGGTGTAGTAATATTTTTACTTACTTTTTCTTATTCTCTTTATTATTTGCTCCTGAGGATATGAGTTACCATCTAACTAGCATCATTTCCTTATGGCAATATATCTTTGTTCCCATCCCCCTCATTTGTGTTGTTATATATTATGTAGTACGTACATTATAGGCCCCAAAATAAAATTATATATATGTTGTTTTATACAGTTGACTTCGAAATCAGGAGAAGGAAATTGCCTTTATACTGATTTTTTAAAATAATTACGTAATTCCCTTTAGTCTTTGTTTTTCTGCAAGGATTTTGCTTATGGTTACTTACTCTCAGTTTTTGTTTGTGTGGGAATGTCTTTACTTCATGTTCATTTTTATTTATTCATTTATTTTTTATTTTTATTTTTTTTGAGATGGAGTCTCGCTCTGTAGCCCAGGCTGGAGTGCAGTGGTCAGATCTCAGCTCACTGCAAGCTCCGCCTCCTGGGTTCACGCCATTCTCCGGCCTCAGCCTCCCGAGTAGCTGGGGCTACAGGCGCCCGCTACCTCGCTCGGCTATTTTTTGTATTTCTTAGTAGAGACGGGGTTTCACCGTGTTAGCCAGGATGGTCTCGATCTCCTGACCTCGTGATCCGCCCATCTCGGCCTCCCAAAGTACTGGGATTACAGGCTTGAGCCACCGCGCCCGGCCCATGTTCACTTTTAAAAGATAACTTTACTAGATATAAGATTCTTGGTTGTTGATTTTGTTTCTTTCAGTACTTTGATTATGGTATCCCACTGTGATCACCATTGTTTCTGCTGAGAAGTGAGCTGTTAGTAGTTCCCTTAAAGTTATCGAAGTTCCCTTGTAACTGATAAATTGTCTTTCTCTTGTTGAGTTAAAGATTTTCTCTTTGTATTTGGCTCTTGGCATTTTTCCTATAATGTTTTTGGATGTGAATCTCTTTGTGTTTATTATACTTGTAGTTTGTTGAGCTTCTTGGTTGTATAGATTATTTTTCATCAAATTTGAAAAGCTTTCATTCCTATTTTTTTGTTTCTCTTCACTTTCTGTCCTTTTTTTCTGATAAGCTCATTAAATGCATGTTGTGTGCTTAATGGTTGCCGAACTTTCTCTGAGGCTCTGTGAATTTTTTCCATTCCTCTTCCTCTCTGTTCTTCGGATTGCATAATCTCTATTGATTTATTTCAGGGTTGCTGATTCTTTGTTCTGTCATTTCAAATCTTCTCTTGAGCCCTTCTAGCAAATTGTTATTTCAACTATTGTAATTTTTAACTCCAGAATTTCATTTGGTTCTTTTAAATAATTGCTTCTTTTTCAATAACTCCATTTGATATAGCATTGCCATCATAATTTCCTTTACTTCTTTAAATATGGTCTCCTTTATTATTTTGAACATGCTTCTAATGGCTGCTTTGAATTATTTGTATTAGTATATTAATCCTGACATCTGACCTCTCTCACAGTCCATTTATGTTGCTCGGTTTGTTTCCTGTGTATGGGTAACACTTTCTTCTTTCTTTGTGTATCTTTTTTTAATTGAAAAATGGACATTTTAGATTCTCTGTTATAGCACCTGTGGATACTGATATCCCTTAATCTGGAGATTGCTTTTGTTGTTGTTTGCTTATTCATTTACTCTGTTACATAACTGGACTATTTTAGTAAAATGTATTTCCCTGACAGTATGAAGTTTGCAATGTCCTTCCTCAGAGGAGGCAAATTTGGGCATGTGCATAGTCACTCTGGAATGACAGTGGTTTTAGAAGATTCTCTTCGAATTTATCTTTCCGTGATCTCTCTGTTAAGCTGTCTTCCTCTGCTGGTATTGGACCAAGTTTTTGTACTACATTATTTGCCTACTTATTGTTCTATTGTTTTGGATAGTACGTTGGGGTATAAATTGCTCCACATTCCGGTCCAGTTAATCTCAACCCCCTTTGGAAGCCAGTTTTGCTCCAAACTTCATGGCAAGGCCACTGGCCTACTTCTCTCTCTCTCTCTTTTTTTTTTTTTTTTTTCTTTTTAACAGCTAAATTTTTCTCTTTTATCATGATGTTTTTTGTCATTGAAACATCATTTCCAACTATAGAACAGTTATAAGAAAGTACAAAAAAATGCCCATAACATTTACATTTTTCTCTTTTATAATATCTTGATTTTTTGTACATCATTTCAAACTATAGGAAAGCTATAAGAAAGTACAAAAAATGCCCATAACAGTTATATTTTTCCCTTTTATAGTATCTTTATATTTTTGTATATCATTTGTAACAGGAAAGTTTTAAGAAAGGGGAAAAAAAAAACCCTATAGGTTTAGGAGGCCGAGGAGGGTGGATCACTTGAGGTCAGGAGTTTTGTTGTTGTTGTTGTTTTGAGACAGAGTCTCCCTCTTTCACCCAGTATGGAGTGCAGTGGTGTGATCTTGGCTCACTGCCACCTCCACCTCTTGGATTCAAGCGATTCTTCTGCCTCAGTCCTCAGCCTCCGAGTATCTGGGATTACAGGCACCCGCCACCATGCCCAGCTAATTTTTGTATTTTTAGTAGAGATGGGGTTTCACCATGTTGGCCAGGCTGGTCTCGAACTCCTGACCTCAAGTGGCCTACTCCTCTTGAATTGACACCCGTGCTTTATGAGCAGGGTGTTGAATAGAATCTATGGCCTCTGGTCTTCTCAGCTTATCTCCCTCAGCATAGAACCTCTGCCCTAGTAAAAAGATAAGGTGAGGGCAGTAGAAGTGGGAGGAGCACCTCCAGTATTCTCAGCCTGCCTCACAGGAGCTAAAGCCCCTGCCCTTTGTGCAGGGGTTGGGTGGAGGAGGGGAGCTCCAATTCTCTCAAATGCACTCACTAGAAATAGCTTCTGTAACATAGAGCTGCAAGGCATGACAAATGCTGATGGCCTGCTGCTCTTCAGGGAGAGAGTCTTCTTTGTCTGGGAGCTGGGGAGAGTGTAAATCCCACTTTTTTGGCCACACCTGCCCAGATTGGAGCTTCCATTCTGCGTTGCAGAGTGGGGAGGAAGGGTGTAGACCATGTGTAAATACCACAGACTCTCCTTGTTCCTACTGAGATTTGGTCGAGTTTCTTCATTTGCTGCTTGCCCTTAGGGAACCTTATGGAGACTTGAAATGTTTGTTATTGTTTGTTTGTTTTTAATAATTGTCACTAATTATTGTTGTTTCGTTGGGGTGGACTACAGAGCTCATCTTACCGCTGTTTTGGTAGTGAAAGTCCTCCATGCTATATGTTAAAGGTCTTCTAGGATCCCTGTTGCATAAAGATTAAATTTAGTGTTAAATGCCTCTGTAAGTTTCATGATACTAGTAAGAAAAATAAAACAGGATTTTACAAATATTCTTGATTCAGACTAAGAAATAGCAAACTCTCAAAACAAAACATTAATGTGTTGGTGAAATGTGCAAAATGCTAGCTTCTCAATCATCTTTGGATGCGGAATTGCTTAAGCGAAATGAAGAAAAATATTCCCTCATTGTTAAGCTACAACTCTTTCATCATTGAAGTTTTCCACAAAACAGCCTATTTCATAACAGTTAAGGGCCTAGCTAGAATTTCAAATGAATGCAAATAACAATGTTTGTAATGCAAGTTGCAAGGTGGGAGGAACAACTGTTTATGTAATTTTTCTCTCTTTTCAACTTTCACAGAGCATTGCATAATGTGAGAATCAGACTGCTTGTATTTTAATTCTGGCTTCATCACTATGATATGTAGGCTTTTGACCAATTAATCTAGGTTTCAGATTCCCATTAAAAAATAGAAGTAGTATAGGACCTACTTGTAGGTTTATTATAAGGATCATAAATAATTGATCACTTGTGTAAAGTGTTGAGCAATTCCCCAGTGTATAATAATAAATTTAAGATGGTAATAAAATTAAAAAATCACAAAAGCATTAAATAAATAGTATCTCTTTAGCAGCTTGGCATAATCAGTAGAAATTTGAGCTCTACAAAACTTATTGCTGAATGAGGTATAGATTTGGATATTAGACAATAATTTTTTAATGGTCCTTATATTCATTGGTTTTAATTTAGTGAGTTTTTTTAAGCTTTATGTATCTTTATTACGATCATCTCCACAGGAATACATAATACTTTTTATTAAATGCTAGCTTAGTCCACAAAAATTTGTTTTATTAAAGTAGATAAACTAAGCAATGAAACTATTGATACAAGATGTCTTTATATCTTTCACTCCTATCATTTACATAACTTTGAAACTCAGAAGTTTTTTTTGTGTACATCTACCTTGTAGTACCTGAAATGAGATGAACCTTTATGCTATGCTTTTTTTTCTGTTTCGTATTCATTGAGTAGCTTTTAACCAATCTCCTTTTTGTATAATGCCAGGTGCTCTACTAGGCTTTTGGGATGCAGAAATGAGTGAGAAGTGGTTTCTTCAGGTAAAAGCAGTTATCCATGTAAGCACACAAATAGAATACATGTTTAGAGGTACTATTCGAGAGATACCTACAAGGCAATGCAGAAAGAAAGGAGTCCCTGGAGGTATAGGGAAAAGCCTCAAAGAGGACATGAAGATGAAGTCATTTGAGATTGACTATAAAACCTAGTAAAGAATTTTCCAGATACAGTGAGATGCAGGAAGACCATTTCTGGCACAGGGAACAGCAGATACAAAAACATGAAATAATAAAAGTACTGTGTTGTTCAAGAGATGTTGAAAAGTTCAGATATTTGGAAAATTCAGTGAACGGGATGCAGAAGGATAATGGAATAGGATAGAAGGGGCAGGTTGAAGCCAGATGTAAAGAACTTTTCTGTCTTTTTAAAGAGTTCAAACTTCATTATTTAGGCAAAGGCAAGCCAGAAAGGATTTTAAGCAATCGGAGTGACATGGTCAGTTAGGTCTTTAGAACAGTAACTCTGACTTCATTGTGAATGATTGAAGGGCATGGTGCTTATATTTCCATTGTAATAGTCTAGGTCAGAGTAAGTCAGAGCTGAATTAAAAATCGCTGGATACAAAACAGCTTTTCTCTTCCATGCAATAGTGTGTTTCCTCCCTAAGCCCCACTCTATCCCAGCAAATACAGTTAGAAATAACTTCTTTTATGAAACCAGTTAAGCTATTAATATTCAAACACCCAGCTTTCTTTGCTTAGCTAGCTCGGGTAAATTGCTTTAATGATGTCCATACTGTAAGGGAAGCATATTCTAATATGGGAAAAATATATCAGATGTCTCTGAAATTATCCTTTTTAGTGCAATGAGGAAATTGAAGTGCATAGTGAAATGTTTTGAAATGTTGTTACTAATGATATTATCTACTACCTATTTTCTGTAATATCCATTTAAAAGAAATAAAGTTAATTTTGTATTTTTCTGCTCTAACAATGAGGAAAAACGGTAAATATTTGGGAACATAATTGAATGTGTAGGTTGTCAGAAAGTGAGTTATTTTTTTTCTGAAGGACTATAATGGGAAAATACGTAAGTGCATACATATGGAAATGACTTGATCTGGTGGTTGAGATGTATATGTGACTTTTAAAAATGACTTCCAGTTGCTATTCCTAATCTATTATTTTGTTGTCTTCAGCTGTAGACTGTTGTCTAGGTCACTAAATGTCACACTAAGCACATTTGCTCACCATGTCCTTATTTCTTCAGATTTTTTCCTACAGAACACACCCACACCCACCCACACACACACAGACACGTCCCCTTCACAGTTTTTATTTTTTCAGAGAAACCTATGCATGATCTTCTGTCATGCAGTCCTATCAAACATCCATTTGTTTTAAGCAGCTAATTTTTTTATTTCTTACTTTCGTTCCCAAGATGTAAGGCACTTAGTAAAATTGTTCTCCTTTCCTGAATATTAGCAACAACAGCCCCATCAGCCGTTGCAGATTTTGCCATCAAGTTAACACATGGGGTGTGTAGATTTATAAGTAGGAATGAAATTATATTAGAGATAATAGCTCTTACATTGCTCAAGAATAGATCACCCCATGACCATCTGGTCCCATATCAGTTCACTTCTCTTATAATTCAGGAATTAGTTAATGTTTTTGGAGTGCACGGGATGTGAAACATGCCTAGAAGCTTTGCCTTATACTGGAATCTCTAAAAATTTATGAATTCTTATATCAAGAAATGTTTTTAAATGCTTAATATTACAAAACACAATTCTGTTATTTATATTATCATATTTGCTTAAAACCTTTAGGATCCAAAGAAATGTTTTTCATTTTGACATCCTACTTAGGTTTTAATTGTCACGAGCACTAGAATGATATGTATTGCTTCCAGACTGAGTAGATTCTATTGGCTAGCTTCTGCTGTACTTAGTGAGCCATCATTTGTTTTGACTGTATGAACCTTAGAGTGTTTATAATTTACTTAGAAGCAGCAGATATCAGCGCCCTAATTAACACCTTCACCATTCCTCGCCTGGTACTTGAGAAGTTGGCGGCACTACAAATGGAACAGAGGCTCTGAAACTAAACATGGACCTGACAAGGGATGGACATCAATTATCTTTCATGGCCTTGAGGTTCTTCCAATTTTATTTTGTGCAGTAATTCCCCTGGATCCTGATTCCCATCTCCCAGTGCCATGTTTTCCCTCATTGTTCATTGCCCAAACCTGAGACATCATGTACCTAAATTAGGAAGTTGACACATAAGTCTGGATCTCCTATTATATGTAATGTAGAATGAAGATTTGATTAGTAAAGGGAAGTAAAGATATGCAAAACTACAGAATTATTAATATATTTTCCTGTGCACTTCTATAGTCTGGTAAAAAAAGGTTTGGAAATTTCTAAAGATTGTAGAAAATGGACTATAAATGACTTGTATACAGAAAAAAAGTGTTTCAAAATAATGATTCATGAGATTAATAATAGCTTAAAGTTAAAGCATTTATTTGAGTCTTTTCTTACATATGTAACCATATTGCACAGGGTCCTAGAATTCTATACAGAATATTACGTATCTATATCAGACGTGATCAGAAATCAGTATTAGGACATAAAATATACTTTATATTACTTAAATGAAAGAATTTAAAATGATATTACCATGTCATTGAAAAGATTTGAGGTGCATGAAGATTGAAAAAGAAATAATTATTTTCAGTTCTTGAGAAATTCTACAAGGTAATCCTGTTGAAGTCTTCATCATGAGTTTTCCATTCGTATTATTAGTGCTTGTATTTTTTGTTGTGAGAATGAGAACTGAATTCTGCTTATTTTAACAAAGATGAGAATAAATATATCAGAAGGTCATTGGGTCAGGCAAAGAGTTGTTTGTTGTCCAACATAGGCCTCAAGGATGAACAGGTAAAGGACATTTCTAGAATGTACTGTCGCAGTTTTGTGATAGTAATTCAAGCAAACAAAACAGCAAAAAGACATAGCTTCAATTTCTCAGTGTTCTAGGGACCAAAGAATGTAATTACAGTGCTAGGGTGTCTACAACATCTTTCCAGCTCTAACAACGAATGTAATTCAAGTATTTATGCCAGTCTTTTAAATTTTGTTATTAGTGCCCTTGCCTAGATCTTCATTTTCACTTAATTGAAATAATATGGGAAATTCCTAAGTGGGGTGCAAACCTCCAGTCATTCCAACAGGATTGTAATAATCTCCTGCCTGGACTGTGCTGAGTTTATCTTCTTATCCTGTATAGTATCTAGCCCAGAGAAGGAAAGTATGTGGGAAATGCAACCACGCCCCTTTCCTTCCTTCATGACAGATGGTTTTAATAGATTTTAGCATTCTTTTCCTCACAAGTCTCAGCATAACACGCTGATTTATCAGAGTTGGCACATGTCATAAAATCAACTTTCCATTTCTGAACTGATAATACTTAGTAGGCCTAAATAAATGTTTATCAAACTGAAGTATTGCACATACCCAGAAATGGAACTGGGAGGATAAGTGAAAAGAAATTCTTAAAGAATTCTTTCATATTTTTTCTATTTCTATTCCTAAAGCTCTCCTTTTGTTTCCGTTGCCTTCAGTGGCAATGGAAGACTTATAAGAGACAAGTGCTAGTTCTCGTCAACTTGAGAGTCTGTTCATTATTCGTCTCTTCTCTGCTCACAGTTGACTTATATTTAAATATATGGCTTCCATCCAATGACTCCCACCAGGGCCATTAAATAAAGTATGTGTTACATAAAAAAAAAGGCAAAAATGTACTTGGCTCAGATACACACCTTTCTCCAGTTACTTGGATTCCCTTACTCATTAAGGAAAAAAAAGATGGTGCTATCAACTCGTCATTGTTGGTTTATATCAGCATGTCTTAACTATAGGAGGAAAAAGGCAGTTACAGTTTTAGTAATGAGTCTTAAATTACTGGCACTTCACTCATAAATGAGGAAATGACAGTATAATATTTTATTCTCAGAAACTGTTCTCATCTCCCCTTTCCTGGGTCATGAGGTCTACTAATTTTGATTTTATCTGCTCTGAGTTATAATCCTATACTTAGTCACATTGGTTTTAACATTTGAAGATTTTTTTGTGTATTGAGATTTTTCTACTTCTCTCTATAATTTCATCTATGGCATGGAGAAGTGGCTTTCAGGACATTGTATAGTTGAGAGGAAGTGGATCGCCTCACCTCATGGTGGTTCTTTGGGGACTGGTGACAGGATTTATCTATGGGATGGCCTTCTAGCATGTGCTAATTGAAGCTGACACTTGGTAAATTTCATAGTCTAAATTATCTCAGCTTGGTTAAGGCCTCGAAAAGATCCCTAGCTTGTTCATCCACTCTAAATTCTAAACTCTGAGAGTGTCTGCTTTGTCTTCCATCTTTCTCCTGGTACAGGCTATCCATTTATTTTAAGGTTGCTAGACCTTCTTTACATTGGGGTCAATGACTGATGTATAAAACCCAAGGAAGGCCTGGGAGGGCAAACTAGGCCGTCTCTCTGGCTAATATGCCAGTCTGCTTCATAAGCCCTATGTTTTCACACAACACTGTGTTTTCACAGTCACCCTGCATAGCAGCCTTGTGCTAGTGTTCAAAATGGCGACAGAATCGTCCTATTTCCTACAATTTATGGAACATATTTCTTCCTCTCCACTAAAACATGAGGGAAGGAAGTGGAGATACGTATGTCTCTCACCTGTATGTGCCTCCATTCCTTTTCCTTTGAGCCTTGAGGAAAAAGAAATTAATCATATTCTTAAGTCTTCAAAAATCTTGATCATATTACATTATCAGTAGATAATAGAAATTATAGAAATTTTATTAAACTTTTTCTTTGTGGTATCTATAACGTTTATTTCTTCACTCTCACTAAATCTTCAATCTGTTATGTTTTGTTTATTGGAATAGTTTTTAACTTGCCTGTTGCCTCCTTTCCTTTTTCCACTCCAGGCTATTTTGCATCCTGTTGCCAGACTATTCTTCAGCTCTCTTGCTTTGATTACACCGTTTTTCATTAAGACATTTAGAATTTTGTCTCATCATTTCTCGATTTTTCTTTTTCAATCATATGCCTGCTGAGGCCTAAGACTCTTTTCTTCTTATTATAATTTCTTTACTACATTACCCCTAAATTTGTTCCTTCCTGATTTCTTTATCATATTATCTTGTACTGATAAGATATCCGTATACTGTTTGATTCTTTAAAGCCTGGCTTTAGACCCTCTTGGGTGAACCTGACTCAATCCATAACTAGAGTATTTAGTCTATAGAACATATCTTGATATGACATTATAAGTTTGAGTAGGTATTCTCTCTTTTCTTCATATTTGTCTTTCCCACTAACTTTTATTTATTTATTTTTTATTTTTTTAATAAAAATAAAAAGACGGAGTCTTGCTTTGTCACCCAGGCTGGAGTGCAGTGGCGCAATATCCGCCTCCTGGGTTCACGCCATTCTCCTGCCTCAGCCTCTCGAGTAGCTGGGACTACAGGCGCCCGCCCCCACGCCTGGCTAATTTTTTGTATTTTTTAGTAGAGACGGTGTTTCACCGTGTGAGCCAGTATGGTTTTGATCTCCTGACCTCATGATCTGCCCGCTTCAGCCTCCCAAAGTGCTAGGATTACAGTCGTGAGCCACCGCGCCCAGCCAACTTTTATGTTTTAAGAAATAATCTTCCCAACGACCCTTCAGTGTAGGTATTGCTATCTGCAAATTACAGACAAGAAAACTGAGGTTCAGAAAAGTGAAGTCACGTGCCTAAAGCCACAAAACTAGTTAGATTTTTGGAGCTGTGATTCAGATCCAAGTCTGGTTTCAGTTTTAAGTTCCTCGCTGGATTAGACTGCCTCTTTCTAACAGAAGGGGTTTTACAGTATATTTGGAGCAACACTTCACAAATAAGGTGATGTTTGAGTGCACCATTTATTGATTACTAAATGCTGAACCCAATATATCATGTTATCCTTTCAACAGCTCTGAGAGTTAGGTGCTACCAAGAGTCTCAATTTTCCAGATAAGGAAAGCGAGTGATAGAGGGAATGCAGGGGCTAAATAATGGATTGAACACAAGGCTCTAATCATCATACTCATCAGCCTCCCACTTATTGAACTCAATTCTGCACATCAGACCATTCTCGATCTAAATTCTGGACTCTGGAGGTTTTGGCAATGGATGGCCTAGCATTTCCTAGCATCTAAGCCCTGGGCATAGCCTGTTTCCAACGTCGGGAGCCTAGAGATGAGTCAGGAAAGCCTCACATTGGCCTAACTCATTTTTAAGCATCTTAAAGAATAGTGTTTAGTATTTGTCTACAATTATTATAATGTCTAATTGGTGGTACAGAGCACTAAATATTTACTTCATTATACAAAATCTAATAGGACTTAAAGCACATACTGCACAACACAGGTTTGAACAACAAGAATATTGCTTTTTTGCTGTTCTTTAGACTTCTTTTCCATGTTTTCATTAATCAGCATGTATTATTCTTATAATTTAAATCTGTGTTAGTTCAACAATACTGTAATTTAATTACATTGTGATCCAATCAATTAGACTGTGACATTTTATTTACCAAACATTACTAAGTCTGCAGTTAATCATAAAGCAGTATTTCTGGTGTTCATCTCCAAAGATTTTATCTACATTATTAACTTAGAATATTTGCAACATGCTGCTTCTCAACTGTCACTGTGATTATTCACTTATATTTGTATTTCTTCGTTAAAAAGAAGCCCTCATTTTCTCATTTTTAGGTCTCAAACTGAATCAACCTGACACAAATATAATAAAATTAGAGTAGTTTAAAACAGTTGATTCATCAGAGATTTGAACTGAGGCAAACAAATTATGTAGATTCTGTAAATAATCAAGGCATTTTATTTCAATCAATGGCCTTGTTACAGTTCTGTTTCAAAAATTGAAGGATTTGGATATTACACCACCTTAGGTTTTTTATGTATATATAATGACAGGGTTGGTTTGGATGATGTCTTTGTTCTTTCTAGCTGTTACATTACATTTCATAGTTATCTGAACTGCCTGCCAGATTGTTTAGGGAAATGCATGTACCACAGTTAGAGGGGATTCACAAATGGTAGGTTTCTCTGCAAAATTGAGACATATTTAGAGTAGAAAACACTTTGCCTCTTGGAGATAAAAGTATAGGGTAATCTCTTTTTGTTTGTATGCCAGAAGTTGCTGTGAACTATAAATTGAAACAGCTCACAGCTAGGATGAGGAAAGCTAGAGAAATGTACCTATTTGATGGAAAGGGATAGCTAATGTAGTCAAAAGTTACACTAATTGAGAAAGAGTAATGATACATTCATTCTCAAGGACTACTTAATTGCCCACTCTTGGAACAAGTTGGTCTTCAGCTCTAAACTAAACTGAAGTTTTTGAAAATGATAGAAAAATAGTGCTGTAAATGTTAAATTTATGAAATAGGCTTGCAATTTTCTCATCAAACTTAGACCAACCTTAACAATATTGTAAGAGTAATATATTCTCAAGGATAAAATGTTCTCTAGTTCAACTTCTACATAGAAAATGAGTTTAAATGAGCCAGTTGTCTTAATATTTGGATACAATGGTCACTTTGAAATGCCTGAAATGTGTTCCACTATTATTAGAAAGAAAAAAAAAAAGTGCTTATCTTTGATTTCGGCAATACCCAGGACTGATTCATAGAAAAAAAAAATCTAATATATTTATAAATAGGAGTGCTTTCTCTCTACTTGGACCTACAATAAAAAGGTCATCGTTTTCTTTTTTAAAATTATTTTCACTGGAGTATGCTTGAAACTGTACATCTCAAATATTTTAACAAATATACCTAAATATTACAATTACTAAATAATTTTGTCCATTGAAAAATGTGGCTACTGCGTACATAATAAGACATAGTTTCTTCTGAAAAGTGCCTAATAAGACTAAAGAGAGTGAATCAATGGAATTATTTATTAGTTAAAATCATATGAAATGTCTTAATGGTGTTATTCTTTGTTTCCTAATTTTCAAAAGAAAATAGTTTGTCTTTCATACTCATTGTTTCTAACTCGTTCTTACATTATTTAGTAATTGTCAATAACACTTATATTATGTACAATCTTTTCCTTAATTTATCTTCTTCTACCCTTCCATCCAACTCTACTTTATTTAAAACATGTCTTCAAGATACCACAGGAGAAAAGGTCAGAAAAACAAAAGGGAGTTTGAATGTATACGTAGCTCCAGACAGTTATTATTACTGTCAAGGCATAAAGCCATATGTTGCATATGACAAATTGTGTATTTCTGCTGGGGTGCATTGTACTGTATTTTCATAACATATGCCAGGCAACTTGTATGTATTTCAAGTCACTGAGTATAATTTTCAACAAGACAAGGAAAATTTCTCTCTCCCATCCCTTCTGAAATCTTTATTTGTAGATCTAGCTCTAAGTTTTATGTTTTCCTGGTGGTCTTTTCAATTCATTCCATTAATTAATTAATTCATTCATTAAAAAACATTATTATTCACATACCATAGGTCATAAACCTCATTACTTGTGGGAAATATAAAAATACATACCATTATGTCTTCTCTCTTCTTTGAGGCTTGTTCTCATGAAATAAGACAGATCTATCTATCTATCAATCTATCTGTCTATCTATCTATCTAAACAGTGAAGTGTTAGATTAAGTATATGAAAGGAAAATGAAAATCAAAGAAAAGGAGAAAGACCTCTTATAGTTGGTTTGTGGATTTGGTAAACCTTCATGAATGAGATGATCCTAAAAGGTGACTCTGGGTATTCCATGCAGCTAAAGGTGAAGGGCCAAGGTGGCAGTAATAATCCAAGTAATGTGAAAAGTATTTGGGTGTGAAAAGACTTGCCAGGAAGTTTTGACTCCAGAAAGGGCAAGTATTGATATTCTAAAATAAATTGGTAATTATAAAGATGATAATATATGGCCTTGAAGGCCATGTTCAGGAATTTGGACTGCGTGCTGACAGATTATGGAAAGCTGTTGCACGATTTTGAGCAGCTATACAATAAGGTTATTCTATTGGGGAGTATGCTGATTTGCCTGGGTTAAAAAGAGTAGTAGAGAAAAAGGCCAATGAAAGCTGTTGGAATAGTCCTGTGAGAAATAATAAGAAAACCTATCAAATAGGCCAGGCATGATGGCTTATGCTTGTAATTCCAGCACTTTGGGTGGCCGAGGTGGGTAGATCATGAGGTCAGGAGTTCAACACCAGCTTGGCCAGCATGGTGAAACCCCGTTTCTACTAAAAATACAAAAATTAGCCAGGCATGGTGGTGTGCACCTGTAATCCCATCTTCTCAGGAGGCTAAGGTAGGAGAATCGCTTAAATCCAGGAGGCAGAGGTTGCAGTGAGCTGAGATTGTGCCCCTGCACTCCAGCCTGGGCGACAGAACAAGACTGTGTCTCAAAAAAAAAAAAAAAAAAGAAAAAGAAAACCTACGAAATAAGTGGAGATAAAATAAAGAATAAGAAGCACACCAGACTATAGTAAGAGCATATGAAAGCCAATTTGATGGTTGTGGGAGAAAACATTCCATATTAGAACCATCACAAGATACGGCCAATCTAGGGAGGAATACTGTTTAGTTTGAGGCATGTTGACTTTGAAGTGCCTGAGTTGAGAAACATTGGACATTTAGAAAGTAAGGGTGGTGGTCATAAATCTGGGGGTCACAGAGGGGTAGACTGATTCATGGGATTTTCTAAGTTGGGAGTGGGAAGAGAGCATCTTGATAAAGAAACAGAACCACCCTACAAGACTAGAGAACATCAACATAAAGAACATCAAGCGGCCGGGCACGGTGGCTCATGCCTGTAATCCCAGCACTTTGGGAGGCCAAGGCAGGTGGATCACCTGAGGTTGGGAGTTCAAGACCAGCCTGGCTAACATGGTGAAACTCCGTGTCTACTAAAAATACAAAAAAGTTAGCTGAGTGTGGCAGCACATGCCTGTAATCCCAGCTACTCGGGAAGCTGAGGCAGGAGAATCACTTGAACCTGGGAGGTGGAGGTTGCAGTGAGGCAAGATCGTGCCATTGCACTCCTTTGCACTCCAGCCTGGCAACAAGAACAAAATTCCATCTCAAAAAAAAAAAAAAAAGAGAGGTTTGTCAATCACGGTTTAAAAAATTAAAGCAACTGGGGATAAGCAACTAATAGTTCAGCCATTTGAGAATGACTCTATCTCTTTGTACACTTGCAAATAGAATTGTAATCACATGAGATTTCAACTAGATAAATTTGGTTACCCAGAAAAAAATGAGGTCATGACATAGATTTGAAGGCCAACAAAAATTACATAATCAATGCTCCATAAATTAGCTATTACGTAGGTGAATGCACTTTTGGTTTCATGTCCATGAAGACTCAAAATGTTTAGTTATTTTACTCATGATAACAGTCTACTTCCTATCAAAATTTCATGGAGAGATAATAGATCAGTATTTATTCTATACTGAGTATAGACCATGAAGATTAAAAATAGCTCATGAATAAAGGGAAGAGAAACTCTATATGTGGGTTTTTATGTAATTATGGTAACAATTCCTTGGAGATATTGTGGTCTGTTATGTAAATATATGTAATTATGATAATTTCAAAACCCATGTTGTTTACTCGGTAGTTTTACAGTTCCTTCACAAAGCAGTCACTTTCAGAACTTAGGAGGGGTAGAGCAATACTTTCCGTAAAAATGAGGGTGAACTTAACATCTCATGTGAATTTAAAATATATTTTTATAAGAAATACATCAGAATTTAAGGATATATTTACCCCATTTTTACTTTCACACAAGAAAGTACCACTGTAGCACAGATCATTATTACCCAAGTTCAGGGATGACATACATGAAGATTATTCTTGATAAATAATCAGAATGACTTGGTGGTATTTACATAGATTTTTCTGGACCATAGTTGTTTTTACCTGTTGTTTGAGGGCCTCTCATGGGGGTATATTTAATATATGAGTGCTATAACTAGAAATTCAAACTGTCAGAGGGAAGGAAACCATCCATCTACCCATTCATTAAATGAATATTTATTCAAGGCGAAAATGTGCTAAATGTGGGACTGAATTTTGGGACTAAAAACTTAAATGATACGTATGTCCTGCTATTACACAGTGTGTAAGAGGCAGAGGTAATCAGGTAAATTAGTCAGAGAAATAGCATCATAGGAGTCTTCACATTTCACTTTTCCGGGGGACACCTTTCCCATTGTTGTGAAATGTGATGGCCCTGAGTGTTATATGTGTTATAATAGAAACAAAAGTAGGGTACAAAAGGGGAATAATTTTATATGATAGAGCAAAGGTCACTTTGGATGAGCCAAGTTTTAATTGTATCCACTAGACAGCCAGATTGATAGGTAAATGTGTGTGTGTTTAAGAAAAATCATCCATTGCCACTCATTGATATTTAAAGGACAAGCAGAGGAGAGGAAGCATTGGCAGAAGAGAATGAGATGGAATAGTGAAGGCAGAAAAGAAAAATAAAAAAGCAAAAAGCACGCTTTTTTCTAAATTTAAGATTCCAGAAGGCAGTCGGTAAAAGTTCCACGTGATCCACAGAAGTCAAGTACGATGAGAAGGAAGAGTCCATTGGATTTGAAAATTAAGTCATGAGCAACTTCACTTAAAGCATGTTCAGTAAAGACATACAAATAAATGGAAGCAACCTTGATGATAACTTTTGGTTGGCAAGGCCAACAAACCATTTGTGAATAATTCCTCCAAGAACTGTCGTAGTGAAGGAAAACGGAGTGGTGTTCCTATTCTAGGAAAGGTTTTTGTTTGTTCTATTTTGGTTTTGTTCTTGGATTTTTTTTAGTTTTAGTTTCCTGTGGTATTAAAACATGTTTATATAAAGTAAAGGGGGCTGGGCACAGTGTCTCATGCCTGTAATCCCAGCACTTTTAGGAGGCTGAGGCAGAAGGATTACTTGATTCCAGGAGTTCAAGACAAGCCTGGATGACAAAGTGAGACCCTTGTCTGTACAAAAAATGAGTTGAACCTGGTGGTGCATGTCTGTGATCCCAAGTACATGCAAGGCTGAGGTGGGAGGATCACTTGAGTCCAGAAGATTGAGGTTGCGGTGAGCCGTGTTTGTGCCGCCACACTCCAGCATGGGTGACAGAGCAAGACCCTGTCTCAAATAAATAAATAAATAAAAATAAAAACCAAAAAATTAAAAACTAAGGGAAGGATGTTTATATATGGCAAACCAGGACTCCTTAAGAAAGGGAGGAACTAGATTCAGACCAAAGAAGGAGTAAGTGGCTTTAATCTATGAATAAGATAAAGGATTCATCTTTATCTGAAGCAGGAAAGAGGAAGGGAAAGAGAGAAGGATGGATTCTAATATAAATACACGAAGGATGTTTTTAACCATATTTTTCACTTAGATCACACAAAAAAGTCATATAAAACAAAGTCACTAAAGAACATAATTATGTGCTTATATTGCATGGAAATGATACTCTACTTTCCCCTAATTATTATTCTTCCAAGCAAATACTCTCCCCCCCCCCCCCCCCCCCCCCCAGTATCTTACTCTGTCGTTCAGACTTGAGGACAGTGGTGTAATCTTGGCTCACTGCAACCTCCCACTGCTGGGTTCAAGCAGTTCTCCCACCTCAGCATTTGTAGTAGCTGGGACTACAGGAGCCCATTAGCACACCCAGCTAATTTTTTTTTTTTTTTTTTTTTTTTGAGATGGAGTTTCACTCTTGTTGCCCAGGCTGGAGTTCAATGGCGCAATCTAGTCTCACTGCAACCTCTGCCTCCTGGGTTCAAGTGATTCTCCTGCCTCAGCCTCCCGAGAAGCTGGGATTTCAGGCATGCGCCACCACACCCGGCTAATTTTTTTGTATTTTTAGTAGAGAGAGGATTTCTCCATATTGGTCAGGCTGGTCTCGAACTCCTGACCTCAGGTGATCCGCCCACCTCGGCCCCCCAATGTGCTAGGATTACAGGCATGAGCCACTGCGCCCAGCCACACACCCGGCTAATTTTTGTATGTTTTGTAGAGATGGGGTTTTCCCATGTTGCCTCGGCCGGTCTCAAACTCCTGGCTTCAAGCAATCTGCCCACCTCAGTCTCCCAAAGTGCTGAGATTACAGGCATGAGACACCATGCCTGGCCTGAAATACTTTTTTAACCTGAATATCGTTCCTAATTATATAAGAGTTTATCTATATTTTCCAAAGTACCAGTAAGGTTTTGCTTCTTTGGAAAGGATATTAGAAACATATTAGATTTTTCTTATCAATATGGCTCACTCTTTACGAGGAAATTGTTAATATTTTTGAGTCATTTATTCCCTCTGTGCTGTTTCAGGGAATGTGCAATAAATTTGCAATAAAAAATGGCATATGTATTGAGAATACTATTCCTCTGGTTTTCAGTTATTTATCTCAGATTTTAGAAGTTTCATCTACCTGGGAATATTTTCAAACATCCATCTATATTATTACCATGTAAGTATCGGATCTAGTGTGACAGGGCCTCTTCTACTGGCAATGATACGGCATAACTCTGGTTTGAGGAGTCAAAATAGGAGGTAGCAGATCTATTGTGAATATCCAAAGTGCAGACTGCCTATTCATAACAAATTCCCTTATGAAATTATACCTTTGTTAGATCTTGCATAACATATATTTTATAGAGAAACTCCCAAATGGAATTTCTGTAACAGACTTTACCAAACTTTGACTTATTGATTATTGTGCTATAGTTAATGTGTTCATGATAGGATATTGCTAACACAACCATTAACATGACCCTTGAATAATAAAATTTGATTTCACAATGTCACAGTCATACATGCAATTTTGAAACTAAGTCTTCCTATAAAATAATTTTTAGAGGTAGTTTATTTCTAAGTGAAGTTTACTTGTAAATAATGGTATATCCATTAGGTTTAGACTTTTACCACAATATTGTTGGCTAGTCATCATGTTCCCATTCATAAAGGATAACTGTGTAGTCATTTGTTATTCAGATATTGTGCTAAAAATCCAAAATAACATTTATTTGTATTTCTAAAAATATCAGAACATTTACAATGAAGTTGCAATTGTTTTTTGGTTTTTGAGTGAAATATACAACCAATAAACAGGATAGGATTCGAGTATGTTTTGATAAAAAGCTAATTTGGGGCAAATGAGCCATATTACAATTGTTACCTATCAGTCAGTTAAAACCAAATCATTGTCTAGCTTTGGATAACCATGCACCCTAAATTGAAAATTCTACAACCCGTTCTATGACATACTTCTGAAACCCTGTAGAGTTTCTCTAGAGAAACACCCAAAGAACATGAAATTTTGGTCGGTTTTCTTTTACATGCACATGAAATCATGTTCTGTCAAGTGTGAAGACTGTGGCAGGTGTTATGAGTCAGCATACAGCATAAGCAAAGCTGTGTGATTGTCTACCTAATGTTCTCACTATGATGTTTCTGCCTAGTTATGGAAATAAATGTCTATATGAATTTTTAGAGCTTCATCACCACTTATCTGAGGCCAAGGCAAATCCAAGGAGAATGTAACATCTTTGTCTTTACGTTTTTGACTATATATATATATATATATATATATATTGACTATATATATATATATATATTTCTTTTAAAAGTTAGGAATTAAGCCATTTCTATGTGCCTAACACAGTGCTAAATCCTTGATAGCTGTGGGAAAATGACTACCATAAATCACTGCCCTTGTATTTATGGATGCTGGTATACAATTTTCTGTCGAAAGGTTTCTGATTTGTATTTACTTTCATGGAGATCAGTGACAGGAAACTGGGAAGTCTGTAGGGGGTGAAACTATCATTTAAGAATGATGCAAATATTATTTGAAAAACTTGTATTTATATCTGTATGCTCTGGAGATTCATATATCTAAATTTAACCTCATGAAAATTCCAGGAACGAAAACTCTGAAGACCAGAAGATGCATAGTCTCCTTAAGAAACAGGCTTGTTTCACATCAGCAAGCTCTGATATTAAAAGGGTCAGCCTATCTCAATTTGATTGACCAAATTAGAAACCTATTTAGGATGCAATTATAATGCAGAAGAGATCACTGTGTTCCAATAAATCCAGAAACACATTTCATGGCGAGCACCAAGGTAAGGGGCTGCCCAAATTAAATATAGAAACATGTACTGCGAAGGGTGAGAAGTTTGCTTCTTGGCATGCTTGTATTCAGCACTCCATGATTATGCAGTAGTGGCCAGTGTGCTGTGGACTTTGAGGACTTGCCTTGCCACCAACTATCCAAATGAACTTGGAAAGACCCCTTGAACGCTTCTGTTACTATAATAATCTGAGACGATAGTTTTGAACTAAATCATTCCTAATATTCTTAATGAATAGCAGTTTCATTAGTTTACTAATGGGATAATACTAAAGAAAATAAAAACCCCAACCTTTGTTAGGTACAAAGAGTATAGTTAAAAGATTCAGATAAAGGTTATATGCAGAGAACAAACTAAGAATTTTTTTAAAGAAGTAATTGACAAAAATTGTATGAAAGCAAAGAGAGCTACCAGTATAAAAACCATTCCAGGTAGTGTTTGTGTCTTCAGAGAGAAAGAAAAAGAGACCAGACAGGTCTGGTTAGGTTATTGTTGGGGAATAGGTAGCCAGGCAACTGCATGAAAAGCCACCAAAGGGAGCCTTCTTCAAAGGGATGGGCGCATCACTGAGATAATCCCTGGTTTAGCCTTTGACAGGCTTGCATCTCAGCATTCACTTTTGTTTGAGCTATTATGTGCTGACTTCAGCATGGGAGCAATGAAATTGGGGCATGGCTACACATGTCGTTGCCGACTCTGCACTCCCAAGCCCTGGGAAAATAATACTTTTTTAAAAAAACCCCGTACCTACCATCTAAGAAGGTTATAGTCAAGTTGTCTTATTAGATTATTCATTAATGAAACAAAATCTATGATGAAACAGCCTTCAGATGAATTAAGCTATAACTTTTTATCAGTGGCATAAAACTGACCTGCTAAAACAGCATAGCAACTAGTAAAATAGTTTTTTCAACTCTTTAAAAATATGACCAGTTACATTATATAGAAATAACTGGACTGTGGTCCCCAGAGAAGAGAAATCTGCTTAGGAAAAATGTGATTAAAGGCAACAAAAGAATTGTACTCTCTTATTCAATGTAAAACTTTTAAATCAATCTTATTATTTTAGGAGATTCATACATGAGGACTGTTGCTTTTGTATTAGCTTAACAAACACCCAGGGAGTCCTCCTAATAGTTAAGTTTATAGAATTAAAAGAAATAGGGCTAATGTGGGCTTAGTTTCCTAATGTGCAATATTATTTGGTATTCCAATAAATGTAAGTGATCATTTATTCTTTTTTTTTTTTTTTTTTTTTTTTTACGGAGTTTCAGTCTTGTCGCCCAGACTGGAGTGCAGTGGTGACATCTCGGCTCACTGCAACCTCTGCCTCCAGCTTCAAGCAATTCTCCTGCCTCAGCCTCCTGAGTAGCTGGGATTACAGGCGCCCTCCACCATACCTGGCTAATTTTTTGTATTTTTAGTAGAGATGGGGTTTCACGATGTTGGGCAGGCTGGTCTGGAACTCCTGACCTCAGGTGATCCACCTGCCTCGACCTCCAAAAGTGTTGGGATTACAGGTGTGAGCCACTGTGCCCAGCCACATTTATTCTTTTCATAAGTATATATTGAGATTCCACTCAAATTAAAGCGATACATATGTAAATAAGGACTCTACACTGAGAAGGTTAACTTTAGTGGTGATGCAGTTGAATTCTATTAGAATAGGCTAATAGATGTATATAATGATGGTACATATTAATAACACTAACAAATATATAATAAAGTATAATATTATATTCTAGAGAATTTGGAGGAATTTTAGAGTTGATCTAGATAAGCCAGATGTATTTTGGTCAGTTGTGAGTAAGAATGAAATTAAAAGTAAGCAGCTGGGAATAGTGCATATTAAAAAGCTGTAGCAACAGTGGTGGTGATAATGGTGATGATTGTGATAATGAGAAAAAAAAAGAAGATAGAGTGGGAGGAAAAGGAGAGGAATGCTAGCTAACCCTATAGATCTTACTCTGTGCTGGATATTTTTCTAAGAGTGTTTTCATATATGAACTGAGTTAATCCTTACAACAGTCTTTTGAAGTATATGCTATTATTGGTCCCATTTTACAGTTAGAGAAACTCGGATACAGAGAATTTAGTCTGCCCAAGATCACGTAGTCAGTAAGTGTATAATTGATTTTATAATCAGAGCTCACCCATTAAATGTAAAGGTAAATGTTGGAGAGAAAGTCTGAAAAGGTTGACGGTTTATATCACTCAAATATCTACCGTAGCCAAATAGAAATGTGTATAAAATAAGGTATAAGAAGGAGTGGTGGACATGATAGCAAACTGGAGAGCACAGATGATAAACTGGAGATCTGCAGGTAAGCTAAACGTGGGTAGTGAACTCCAGTTGATTGTGGCCCTCTAGAAATGCTGTTTCCATGTTATCAGATCATCCAAGTTTGCAGAGGATTTGAAATCTGGATTCATAAGCAAAATCTCCAGGTTATTAAATATTTGGCAATTAATTAATTTTTAAGATAAAATGTTAGTGGGCTCGAGAAAACACATCATTCTGAGTTTGATATATCCTGAGAGCCAGCAGTTCATCATTCCGTCATTATACAGAGGCATTGATTGACTTTTCCCAAATGTCTTTTTTATTTTATTTTATTTTATTTATTTATTATTATTATTATACTTTAAGTTCTAAGGTACATGTGCATAACGTGCAGGTTTGTTACATATGTATACTTGTGCCATGTTGCTGTGCTGCACCCATCAACTCGTCATGTCTTAATCTGAGCTCAGAACGAAATATATAGTCGATAAAAGTCACTTTCCCTCAATATTAAATATTCCTAATAGCTTAGTGGGTTGATTTCACTGCTAAGATATTTATTTGAAGAATATACACAGGAAGATGTGAAAATCAAAGTCTAGCAACCTATTTTCAGTTTGTCGCCTTAGCTTTTCTGCTCCAACATTGTGAGCATCCCTACGTTTAGTCTGATTAACTTCTCATGGACAGTGGCTGTCTTATTTCATGTCTCTTATATCAGATTATGAAAATTACAGAAAAAGAAAAAAAATATTATTTCCAATGAGTAAGTTATGAAGCCATGTTAGAAACCCATATGACAATATGAATTTCTTCTATCTGTCAGTCTCAAGGTAGAATTCCTCATCTTTCTGATAATGCCGAATACCATGAAATGTCTCAAAAAAGAGTTGACTTTATATACCAGGTGTTCATCTTGCTGGCTCACTTCTTCCTTTCTGGTCTTTCTCCCTTTTATCTGCACCCAAGTTATTTCTATTCTGTGTTTTATGGGTTCTTAATATATTATTATCCTTGATCTCTAGTCCAATCATAACTTCATGTTTTGTACCAAATGTTGCTTTGTAGCATAGAGAACTGAAATGGCAATCACCTATTAACAAACTAATAAATGTCTTGGCTAGAAGTGTCATAAATGGTGAAGGGTCTTGACACAATACCGTGTGAGGATTACTTAAATAGACTAGGGAGATAAATAATATTGAGGAAAAATATAATAGCTATGCTGACATATTTAGATGATTGGCAGTGAAAAAGCTATAGCGTTTGGCTAGTTTGAAAATTTATTCTGACTTGGAACGTTTGGAAGCTATGAGAGGTAGAGTTTAGTTTAACAAGTGAAAATATCTCTTCATAAAGAGATGAACCTAAAAAAGTGTAATGGATACCTCAATAAAGAGTGTGGTATAGAGAAAAGTTCCAGAATTGTCAGGAAGAAATATTTAACCTCTGAATCTGTGCTGTATCTCCAGAAATCTAGAAACTATTAAGTAATGTTATCATTTAAGATGATTTTTATGATCTTTCAGAAAACATTATTTAAAATTTTTTTTTTTTTTTTTTTTTTTTTTTTTGAGATGGAGCCTTGCTGTGTCACCAAGCTGGAGTGGAGTGGAGTGGCATGATCTTGGCTCACTGCAACCTCCGCCTCCTAGGTTCAAGCGATTCTCCTGCCTCAGCCTCCTGAGTAGCTGGGACTACAGGCACACATCACCACACCCAGTTAATTTTTGTATTTTTAGTAGAGACGTGGTTTCACCATGTTGGCCAGGATGGTCTGGATCTCTTCACCTTCTGATCCGCCCACCTTGGCCTCCCAAAGTGCCTTGATTACATGCATGAGCCACCGTGCCTGGCCAGCCAGAGGACATTATTTTATCAACAACGACTACAAACATTAAAAGAGACTACAACATAAACTGTTATTATTAGAGCCCAAGGGTTTGTTGCTCGATAAGAATATGAATAAATGCCATATTCTTTTGTATTGAGCTTGTTCTTTCAATAAGTCAGTGAACAACAATAATTAAGCAATGAAGCCAGTACATCTAGAGAAAAAATTTAAAAAAACATCACAATGTTTCAATAACTATTTCCGTCTATGCGTATTTCACACATTATAATATGATCAGTTATATCACATGTTTTTTTTTTTTAAGTTCAAAAAGGCTTCATAGGCTGAGCACAGTGGCTCACATCTGTAATCCTAGCACTTGGGAGGCCAACGCAGGAGGAGGGCTTGAGCCCAGGAGTTGAGACCTGGGCAATATGGAAAAACCCTGTCTCTACAAAAAATACAAAAATTAGCTAGGCATGGTAGCATGTGCCTGTAGCCCCAGCTATTCAGGAGGCTGAAGTGGGTCACTTGAGCCCCAGGGACGTTGAGTGACCCATGATTGCGCCACTTTACGCTAACCTGGGTGAGAGAACACGATCCTGTCTCAACAATAACAACAAATGTCTTCATAGCAATTTCTCCTTATTTGAGTCTTCCATAAAGCTGTTGAAACACATGCACATTATATCTGTTTTTTAGCACTCTATCTGGTCATAGTTTGTCAAATACGTGCTGGATTCACTATTTTAACCCATTAATTTCCCCCAAGGTTGTGGCAATTATCAAAGAATATCAAACAATATTACAGAACAAAAAAATATTTTCTGTTTTGAATTATGTAGCTAATTTTCCATCTTCTCTTTTCTTTGCTATTCAGGTCTAGCTTTAGGTACATTACAAAGTGATCTGGGAAGAAAATGCTGACATTCAAGTGGTTCTTGTTGCCTGTTTACATCAAGAAAATAATAAGGCTGGGCCTGGTGGCTCACGCCTGTAATCCCAGCACTTTGGGAGGCCAAGGCGGGCGGATCACCTGAGGTCAAGAGTTCAAGACCAGCCTGGCCAACATGGTGAAAACCTGTCTCTACTGAAAATAGAAAAATTAGCCAGGCATGGTGGCACGTGCCTGTAATCCCAGGTATTCAGGAGGCTGAGTCAGGAGAATCGCTTAAACCCAGGAGGCGGAGGTTGCCATGTGCCGAGATGCACCGCTGCCCTCCAGCCTGGGCAAGAGTGACACTGCTTCTCAAAGAAAAAAAAAAAAGAAAAGAAAAATACACTATTGTAGAATATCCTAATAATTGTCTTCAGAATAAGTAGATTTTAAATAACTACGAACTAATAGATAGTGCTTTGCAAATGAAGTGGAATTAAATTCTTAAACAATTATATTTAATGCAAAAAATAATTATAAAAAATCCCTATAAAGAAAATAATGTAGACTACATTATCATCTTAGTCTGTGGCCCTGAAAATTTTAGTCACTACCATTAGTCTCTACAGACTTAACCATGTCATGCTTCAGTGTTCGCCAGTTGTCAAGAGAAAAATGTTTGTTCCCTGGAGAAAATGAGATCAGTCTTACCTGTAAGCCAATTGATATTGACGCCTTTTGTCCTAGAAATGCACTCGTACTTTATTAACATTCTTTTGTGGATCATTTTGTTTTGCTGGTGATTTTTTCAGGTAGTTCTGCATGAGGGAGACAGCAGTAAAGAGGGGAGTAGTAAAGAGGGAAGATGTAGAAAAAACGCTGGTGGATCTAGGGTAGACATAACTTGAATTACTCAAAAGCGTATTCCCCTTCAGCTTTATTGAGATATGATTGACGAATAAAAAAAGTATGCATTTATGGTGCACTACATGATGATTTTATATGCATATACAGTGTAAAACGGTTACTACCATCAAGCTAATTAACATATTCATCACCTTACATAGTTAACTATTTTTGGTGGAGAGAACACGTAAGATCTACTCTTTTTTGTGTGATCTCCAGTTTATAATTATACAATACAGTGTTAACTGTAGTCATCATGCTGTCCATCAGAATTCAAGAACTTATTTATCATATAATTAAAAGTCTGTACCTTTTGATATTTCACTCTCTTTTTTCATCGTGTTTTTAATATATTTGTGCCTTTTGTTTTTTATTTTATATTTTGTGATTCTTCTTCAATCTCTCTGCTTTTACTCTACAGGTTTTGCTTAGGGGAAATGTGGAGATGTTGGTCAAAAATGTATTTTGATTTCAGTTTGAAATCTTTCCCTCTATTTTCCTTATGATCATCGTTTGTTTTTCTACACGAAAGCAGGAAATATGAATATGTATATATGTATTTGCATACACAGACACACACACATATGAATGATACTTTTTTGCATTTCCTGTTTTGCCCAAAGCTGATATTGAACTGTTATGTTAGAATATGAGATGAAACATCTGATTCAGGTCAGCATGCTCAAAACAAATTGTGGGGCTTCATTTCCTGAAGTCTTTTTCTTCTTCATTTCATCCCAGAGAAATAGAAGCCCTCTCATAGCTTAAATTTGAAGGCTAGGTGTCCACAGGACCAGTCCCTATGTAAGTGCAACTGTAATTAAGTGATCTGCAAGTGATCTCAACACTATGGCATTCTATATTCTGGGGTGTATATCTCAAGCTCTTTATTTCTGTTTCTTCTCTGCACCTATGTCAGCTTTTTCACTGTTCAATAGTAACTCCTATTTATCAGCAAAATAGATGTTTTAAAATATGATATTCTTAAAGCTAGTTTGACAGCTTAAAAATAGGGGAATATGTTAAACAGATATATTTTTAAATTTTCCATATGTTTCCTTTTATTTTATTTGCCTGCTCCCCACTATTGTAGATTCTTTAAACCTGCCCTCTGTCCAAATTATATCCTTTTGGAGAAAGCATTTCAAGAAGGAGAAGTCCTTAAATGCCTTTTCTAAAGCTCAAACTGAGAGGAAAACTTCTACATTAAATTAATGAGAATTCAGCTCTTTAAAAGTTTGATGACTTTTGAAACTTATATAATCTGATTCCATCTCTGGGGAGGAAAAAAGACATTTTAGTTTTATTAAAGAAGAAATGGCCAAAAACAGTGACCACACATTTGCTATTAAAGATAACTGTATTTAATTCAACAGAAATGGGTTTTTCACCGAGTCTAAATGACCTGCAGCATTACAGAATTGGCTGCCATTCTCTCAGTCAGAAATCAGGCTGTGGAAAGCCAGAATTCTTCTCTACATCTAGTACAAAGATTGTGCTTAGGGTTTAAATAAAATGAAAAGAATAAGGTGGAAAATTAGAATATGTTGAAGGCTGAAAGATTTGATCCTGTGACTTTTACATAACTCAGGAAGGAAATAACCCAATTCCTCTCTACATTTAGTGAAAAAGCAACTCAAAACCATAGAGGCTGAGAACTTTCTCTGCATGGCTTTTCAAACGATTTATATAAAGATGTTGGAGAAATTCACAAAGACCTGAATATTGTTGGAAAATCTTGTGTTTTGAAGACAGGACAGAGCTGTATGATGCAACAATGCCATCTATTGGCTTCCAAGGAATGGCACTGACCACAGCTAGTTTGTAATGTCTGGAAAGGGAAGAGATTATTAGTTTGGAACATGTGAATATAAACTTATTAATGAACTAGATGCTATCTTTCACGTACTTTACTCCTGAATTTGGAACTATACATGATATATATATACCACACACATATAAACATAGTGTATAGAGATATGCTCACCTACATCTTCAGCAATTCTCTCCTTGATGCTAGAAGATGAGCTTTCGTCATCATCATACTGATACAGTAGCTGGGTTTTGTCTTCCTGTGGAGTAGCAGGTGTCATACAGGAGGATGTGTTTTTACCAGAACTCTTTTTTCAGGGTGTTACTCATGTCTTAGTCTCCCCTGCTCTGCTAATCCCAACTGTTACTGTAATTTCCAAGCACCCTCAGAAAAAACATACAGGACTGGGGCTTCTCTCAGTTGAGCCAAATCAATTCTACTTCCAGATATTACAATCCAGAGTTTGACAGAGAATTTTGGCTGTTTTGAGGAAAGAATAAAGATTGTGACTGCCTTAGTTTCCTTGTTTGCCCTTTAAATTCATTAAAAGATATGTCCTATAAGAGTCACTTGTAAAAACTATGCAATCATTTGAAATGAGAGTATAGATTTAAAAATAAATATATGCCTGATACTTACATGTGATTTACAAAATAGACGGGGAGTACACATATTATTTCAAATAATATTAATACTAAGGTGCTCAGAAGTGCCACAATCTAAAAACAATAAAGACATCAAAATTGTTTCTCTAAAATGGGACTAGAAGTTAATAAAGCTATAGTTCCCAAAACTTTTTGTTCTTAAATATTGAGAAAATACAAAACAATAAGGATTTTGTTGGGCAATAAATTGGGAGGCATTTTTCCCTGATGTTCTTAAAGATGGTCAAAAAAGTAAAATAAAATAATAGGTTCCCCAAATTCTTTCATTGTATATAATTTTTAGGTTGATGGTTGCACATGTGTAGTATAGTTTTTGAATAACCATTGCAAATAAAAAATCTGTGCTAAAAATAACATTTTTATTTAATAACTCCCTTCTCACTTTCATCAATTTGATCACTTGCTTTAATTCATGGGGGTTCTAGGTGGCACTGTAACTGACTGCTACTGATTAGTAATTTAACTAATTGATTGTCAAATTGTAAGTATTGTCATGTAGCATAAGTGTTTACTTGAAGTTAGTAAGGAGTAGCTAAGTCTTTCTCATTTAAAACACTTACACTAATAAGACTCTAGTCAAACAAACATGTTCATTTGAATACTGTGGCTCATTTGAAAGCAGAATTAAGTTATAAAAGAAGAACGCATTGTGTTGCTTCTACTTCCTGAGTAAAAATAAAATAGCACACTGTTTCCCAAACTTAAGTGCTTCTGGGCCCACCTTATCTATTTCTACCATGTCTGATTAATATGTGTGGTTTATACACAATGTATTTCCTTAAGTTGACTCTCATTTTTTACTGAAATATATTTTCAAAGGAAATTTTATATCACTTTCATAAATGAAAAAAACTAGAATATTTATAAATAGTAAACAACCATTTAAAAAGTGATCATAATACTACTGTTTTAACTAATGTAATAAACCATTAGTATATCTAATTGATTTATCAAAAATGAAATAACATCTTCAGGATTAAAAAAAAATGTACTACATGTCATCAGCCAGCTATAATGACATGTTTGGCTTAATTTAAGTTACGGAGAGGTTCTTCATTGTGAGGAAGTTTCTATTTTTAGTTTTAATGATGAGTAGCAGTGAGAATCCCAATTTGCATATTTAAGTTTTGAAAAAAATATCATTTAACTAGTTATTGTGATAGTATTGGACACTGAAGTCAATCCTAGGCAACATGTTGTAAGTGAGTTTGATTCAGCAAACCTTGTTGTCAAGCCTTTGTGTCAAGAGGCCATTTGAAGCTTCTGCTCTTTTGAATGGGCTACATTATTTCATAGAATCTATATTAACCACACATTACTGCCATGTTGCTTGGAAAATGCAAATTTCTTTCAAGTTACTTTGCCATCTTTTCATAAATTTTCATTAAAATATTAGTGCTAAACAAGATCAATCAGGTGACCTTGGCATATTAGGCTTTTCTGATATTGCGATAAAGAAATACCTGAGACTGGGTAATTCATAAAGAACAGCAGTTCAGTTGGCCCACAGTTCCACAGGCTGTACTGTAAGCTTGATGCTGGCATCTGCTTGGCTTCTGGGGAAGCCTCAGGAAACTTTTAGTCATGGTGGAACGTAAAGGGGTAGCAGGCACTTCACATGGCCAGTGCAGGAGGAGGCGGGTAGGAGATACCACACACTTTTAAATGATCAGAATCTCAAGAGAGCTCACTCACTATCACTAGAACAGCAGCAAGGAGGAAATCTGTCCTTATGATACAATCACCTCCCACCAGGCCTCACCACCAACACTGGAGATTATAATTCGACATGAGATTTGGTGAGGACATAGATCCGAACCATATCACTTTGTTATTGGTAGTTGTTTGTGGGTTGAAAATACGAATGATAGAAAGACATATTCTCAGAATGCAGGTTGCGATAACGTAGAAGAACACCTTCTGTAAAGGAACACTTATTATGTGTTAGGCACTATGCTAAATATGTTATATTAATTATCATCTCATTTAATCCTCACTACAACCTTCCTAGGTAGGTATTGTTTCTACTCCTATTTTGCAGGTTGGGAACTGTGATCAGACAAGGTGAAGTGATTTGATGAGTCTTTTAAGTTAAACTTGCTGCCTTGGTGAGCCGTGATAAGGTATTATATGCTACAGTTCTGCTCCATACCCAAAATCCTCATCTCTGGCTCCAGGCCTGGTCTGTGGGTCCCAAGAAATCATATTGTAGGCTAGCCTAGCCCTGAGGGATCATTCCCAGGTTTCTACTCAATCCTTCTTGCCCAGCTTTTCCCTGGAAACCCAGTAGCAGAGAACATAATCAAGAATGTACAAATGTGCTTATAAGGAGTCAGAACAAGAAATATTTCTTTTTCTTCCGTACTGTCTACCTCACCTGGTTTGATCTTCCCTACTACCTCATTCTCACAGTCTGTGCACCTATACTTTAGTCTGGGTACCCCGAAGCATTATTTCTTGTATCATGAGTATGCATGCCCCCCTTTAGGATCACTGACCATTAAAACCAGTTCCAAATTTACAAGCCTCTTGGGATATGTTTGTCTCCGATATAAATGTAGCCATTTTATTTATTTTTTGTGTATATATGCCCATTTTAATATAAGTTGAAAATGAGTTCTCTAAAAATGTAAAAATATGTAGTGTATTTCTGAAATTTACAATGAGTGCCTTTCAATTCAGTATGGCATTATGTTGTTATAAGGCAGATTTTTAGTTGTATCATAGTTGACAACATATTGGTTTTCTTTTAAATTTCTAGATTTTTTGTTTTATTTTAGAGAAACATCTATTGGCTGGGTGCGGTGGCTCATGCCTGTAATCCCTGCACTTTGGAAGGCTGAGGTGGGTGGATCACCTGAGGTCAGGAGTTGAGACCACCCTGGCCAACATGATGAAATCCTATCTCTACTAAAAAATACCAAAACAAACAAACAAACAAACAAACAAAAAAAACCCCAAAAAAAACAGCCGGGCATGGTGGCAGGTACCTGTAATCCCAGTTACTTGGGAGGCTGAGGCAGGAGAATGGCTTGAACCCAGGAGGTGGAGGTTGCAATTAGCTGAGATTGCACCACTGCACTCCAGCCTGGGTGACAAAAGCGAAACTCCATCTCAAAAAAAAAAAAAAAAAAAAAAAAAGCAAAAAAGGAAGCATCTATTTAATAGAAAATATAGCTAAAAACTAAAAATAATAAAGAAAACAACTACTAATCTCACTGCCTGGTATTAACTACTTTTAAGATTTTTGTGTATATCTTTCTCCATTTACATTGATTTTTAATTTAAGTGATAATTCCATTTCTTTTTTATTGCTTTTGCTATAAAGGAGTAATTTACTTTAGTTGAGAATTTCACATTCATGTGTCTTAAAGTCCTTCCTTTTCTGGATTATATTATTATTTTATTTTTAGTATAGACAGAGTATTCTTGCTTCACCAACCAGATGTGGACATTCATATGTTTTGACAAAATATGATGCTATTTTCCGTGCAAAGGACAGATATGTTTTCTTTGATTTCTTTGTTCTCATAGACTTGTTTATCATTTCTCTTGCTCTAAATTTTAGAAAGGTGTTGTTTTTCCTTTCATGTCAGGCTTCATCTGAACAATTACAGTGATGGTGTGGAAGGGAGGTCTTACTCTATTAGTCATTTGATGGTAGTCTTTGCAACTTCAGGTGCTCTGTCTTAATGGTTTTACATTGCTATAGTTCAGTGACTTTGAGGTCTAGCTTATTACCGAAATTACTAACATATTTAGGACTTTTAAAACCGCAAATGTTCAAGCTTTACCTCAAACAGTCCACAAGATATTCCCTAGGCTTCAGGGTTTGAGAATCCTCTAAATGAACAAAGCCCATTAACCCATGCTGTATCATAGTGCCTGGCACATGGTAAACTCAATAAATTTACATATTGTAGGTTAATAGAATTCTGGCAATATTATCTATTCATTGCACGTATAACATGGTGAACCTAATCCTTTGGGTAGAAATAAATCAGCTATCACTTATGATTTTCTCAAGGAATAATGGTACCTTTTCAAAATGATAGGTTTTATATATTGTGAGATGTCCTGATATAATTTGAATTCATGGCAATACTGCATTGGCCTTTTTTTTTTTTAAACTATCTTTCAAGAGGGCTGCATAGAGATAAGAATTTAAGGGCCATGTGTTGTATTTTTGCTAATACCTTGACACAAATTTTTGCTTTGTTTTTAATGGCAATACAAATAAAATCCAAAAATCCTGGACACATATGATAAGTTCAGTTGTTTATTTGAAAAGTAAATGCCTGAAGTGCTTTGCTCATACCACTTTAAAATGGGATTGATTGATAAACACAAACTCCAACTCTCTTACATTAAAGACTATCAACACTCTGAATTTTTATTTATCTTTGATAAACCCCATGAACATTTTTAGGACTCACACGTAAAATAGTCAAATCGATTTCATGTTATGTCAGACAGTGCTTTTTAATATACTGTTCAGTGCAGTAGTATACAAAAAACTAGTCCTCTGGTTGCTTTATCTAATTGTGCCTTGGTAAGGGATTTGGTAAGAGTGGGGAAAAAATAACCTCAGAAACGATTTAATTAAACAGCTTCAAACACAGCCGTTGTTCTTAAAATTGAATTGTTTAAGTCTTCTCCCTGAAGAGAAATATTGCTATAGCCAATGTAGCTATACAATTAGTCTATGTATATTAATGTAAATATAATTTCATTATAAAAATACTTATATAGAATCTCATTTTTTTTTTATTTTTTTTTATTTTTTATTTTAATTTATTTATTATTATTATACTTTAAGTTGCAGGGTACATGTGCATAACGTGCAGGTTTGTTACATATGTATACTTGTGCCATGTTGGTGTGCTGCACCCATCAACTCGTCATTTACATCAGGTATAACTCCCAATGCAATCCCTCCCCGCTCCCCCCTCCCCATGATAGGCCCCGGTGTGTGATGTTCCCCTTCCTGAGTCCAAGTGATCTCATTGTTCAGTTCCCACCTATGAGTGAGAACATGCGGTGTTTGGTTTTCTGTTCTTGTGATAGTTTGCTAAGAATGATGGTTTCCAGCTGCATCCATGTCCCTACAAAGGACGCAAACTCATCCTTTTTTGTGGCTGCATAGTATTCCATGGTGTATATGTGCCACATTTTCTTAATCCAATCTGTCACTGATGGACATTTGGGTTGATTCCAAGTCTTTGCTATTGTGAATAGTGCTGCAATAAACATACGTGTGCATGTGTCTTTATAGCAGCATAATTTATAATCCTTTGGGTATATCCCCAGTAATGGGATGGCTGGGTCAT